>NC_057797.1:552846270-552990756 GCF_018294505.1 Triticum aestivum | reverse complement strand
TAGTCGATATAACACACTTTCAGACACAAAGACACAAATAATACAAGACGCTCCAAGCAAAACACATATCATGTTGGTGAATAAAAATATAGCTCGAAGTAAATTACCGATGGAAGTGGACGAAAGAGGGGATGCCTTCCGGGGCATCCCCAAGCTTTGACTTCTTGGTGTCCTTGGATTATCTTGGGGGTGCCATGGGCATCCCCAAGCTTAGGCTCTTGCCAATCCTAGTTCCATGATCCATCAAAAGAATTCACCCAAAACTTGAAAACTTCACAACACAAAACTCAAAACAGAAAACTTGTGAGCTCCATTAGCGAAAGAAAATAAAAGAACACTTCAAGGTACTGTAATGAACTCATTCTTTATTTATATTGGTGTTAAACCTACTGTATTCCAACTTCTCTATGTATTATAAACTATTTTACTAGCCATAGATTCATCAAAATAAGCAATCAACACAAGAAAAATAGAATCTGTAAAAAAACAGAACAGTCTGTAGTAATCTGTATCTAGAGCAATATATGGAACGCTAAAAATTCTAAAATAAATTGCTGGACGTGAGGAATTTATCTATTAATCATCTACAAAAAGAATTAACTAAATAGCACTCTTAAAATAAAAATGACAGTAGTTCTCGTGAGCGCTAAAGTTTCTGTTTTTTACAGCAAGTTCAACAAGACTTTCCCCAAGTCTTACAAACGGTTCTACTTGGCACAAACACTAATTAAACACAAAAAACACAACCAAAACAGAGGCTAAATAATTTATTTATTACTAAATAGGAGCAAAAAGCAAGGAATAAAAATAAAATTGGGTTGCCTCCCAACAAGCGCTATCATTTAACGCCCCTATCTAGGCATAAAAGCGAGGATAGATCTAAGTATTGCCATCTTTGGTAGGCAATTCTTCGATTAGGCATCTGTTTCCCTTAGGAATTTCTTTCTTTCTAGCGATTATTAAACTTTTAGGAACAAGATCAAAAAATTCACGTGTAGCAAATGGTTCCTTAATGATATCAAAAAGATTGGGATGAATGCTTATAGATTTAAGATCCGCAGTTTCCTTAGATGATTCACCCTTATTTTTAGGAACATACATAAGCTTGGCAATTTTAGTAGGAGGACTTGGAGTATTCTTTACGAAATAAAAGTGGTTCCCAAGTTTGTAATGATACCCTCAAGTTTATCAATTCTAGTAGAATCTAAGTTCATTCTCTCATTAACTATGGGATCCTTTTCCTTAATATTTTTCAAAGTCATTCCTACCTTGGATCCATATCGAGTAATTTGATTGTGGATCTTTTTATCTAGATTTTCAATTGATTCAACAGTAGCAACTTTATTTTCGATAATTTCAAGTCTTTGCATAACATGCTCCAAAGTTAACATGGTTCCATTAACCAAAAGAGGTGGTGAGCCAAATAAATTTAGCATAGCATTATAAGAATCAAAAGTATGGCTACCCAAGAAGTTCCCTCCAGTAATGGTATCGAGGATATATCTATACCAAGGATTAACACCTACATAAAAATTGCGGAGAAGAACTAAGGTAGATTGCTTCCTGGTAGATCTATTTTGAGCATTGCAAATTCTATACCAAGCATCTTTTAGATTTTCTCCCTCCCTTTGTTTAAAATTTAGAACTTCACTCTTGGGAGACAACGCAGAAGATATGAGACTAGTCATGACGACAAGCAAACAATCTAACACACGAGCAAACAAAAGCAAATGGGCAAAAAGAGGCAAATAGAGAGGGAGGATAGGGAGAGAGAGGGCGAATAAAACGGCAAGGGTGAATTGGGGGGAGAGGAAAACGAGAGGCAAATGGCAAATAATGTAATGCGAGAGATAGGGATTGTGATGGGTACTTGGTATGTTGACTTTTTGCGTAGACTCCCCGGCAACGGCGCCAGAAATCCTTCTTGCTACGTCTTGAGCTTGCGTTGGTTTTCCCCGAAGAGGAAGGGATGATGCAGCAGAGTAGCGTAAGTATTTCCCTCAGTTTTTGAGAACCAAGGTATCAATCCAGTAGGAGCCACACTCAAGTCCCTCGTACCTGCACAAAGCGATAGCTACTCGCAACCAACGCGGTTAGGGGTTGTCAATCCCTTCACGGTCACTTACAAGAGTGAGATCTGATAGATATAATATTTTTGGTATTTTTGGTATAAAGATGCAAAGTAAAAAGTAAAAGCAAAGTAAAAAAGCAAAGCAAGATTAAAGTGATGGAGATTGATATGATGAGAATAGACCCGGGGGCCATAGGTTTCACTAGTGGCTTCTCTCAAGAGCATAAATATTCTACGGTGGGTGAACAAATTACTGTTGAGAAATTGATAGAATTGAGCATAGTTATGAGAATATCTAGGCATGATCATGTATATTGTAAGTGCATCTAGTGCCACCCCTAGTTGGTTTTGGAGTATTGACGACAAACCTAGTTGAGGGACTAATGTGTTTGTGAGAATTGCAGGATAACACAGGTAGAAGTCCCTCATTGATTCGGTTTTCCTACCAAAGATGACCCCTAAAAATGTATGAAGACATTGATGTCAAAAGGTGGTATATGAGGATATTCACATTGAAGACTATGACAAGAGAAGACATCGCATGAAGCCTATGGAGCTCGAAGACTTAGATCTTTCGTAGTTCTTTTTCTTCTTCGTTGAGTCATAGGAACCACCGTACTGTTAAGTGGGGTCCAAGAGAACCAGTCAGAATGACTGAAGTGATACTTAAACAAAACCTATGTCTTCGAGTGAAGACTATGAGAGCGAATCTTGTCCAGAGTCGGACGAGTCAGCTTTGCTTGTAGCCCAAGTAAAGTTGTCGTGTGAGTTTGAAATCTGACCGTTGGAACACGTGTCAGTTCCTTAGTGACCCAGGGTCATTTCGAACAAATCAGGTCGGGTTGTCTAGTGGCTATAAATAGCTCACCCCATACAACCATAAATGGTTGGCTGCTCACATTCAGAGTACGGCTTTTGTCGTTTGAGAGCAACCCACCTCGAAGCCTTTGAGAGAGAATTCCTTGCGAGGATAAAGCCCTAACCACCCAGAGCCAAAGAGAATTAGGCATCACTTAAGTCTTCTTGTCTGTGTGATCTGAAGACTTATTACACTTGAGGACTGTGAATCCTCCAGCCGGTTAGGCGTCGCGTTCTGAGCATCCAAGAGACATTGTGGATCGCCGGTGAACAAAGTCTGTGAAGGTTTGGGAGACTACCTTGAAGACTTGCCAGAGTGATTGGGCAAGGTCTGTGTGACCTTAGCTCAAGGGGAATACGGTGAGGACTGGGTGTCCTGAGCTGTGTGTTCAGGACTGGGTGTCCGGGACTGTGTGTCCTTAGGTTTAAATACCTAGCCACCCTAACCAGACGTACAGTTGTCACAGCAACTGGAACTGGTCCAACAAATCATTGTCTTCAACGAGTCATTGGTTTCTTCCTTCCCTTCTCTTTACTTACTGTTACTCCTTGTGAAGTCATTGTATGTTTGCACTATCTTTTGTCTTCACTGAGTGACTGTGTGATTTGTTTGGCTTCTTAATATCTTCCTACCTGATCCTTACTACCTAGCTGCTATTAGTCATTGTGCTTTCACTTCATTGAATACATGACTATGGTTTACCTAGTGTAGTCTACCTTCCGCTGCATGGTAATAGGTTTAATTTTTATCGTTTGTCTTCGAAACTTCCACGTTTTGAAGACTTTCATAAAAATCGCCTATTCACCCCCCTCTAGTCGATATAACACACTTTTAATTGGTATCAGAGCAAGGTGCTCCCTTGTTCTGTGTGATTCAGTTTAACCACCTGGAGTTTTAGCTATGTCGACTGCAGGGATAATTAAAGTCTCTGCTGCGTGCCCCGTCTTCGATGGAACTGAATATCCCTACTGGAAGAATAAGATGCGCATGCATCTTGAAGCCATTGACATCGACCTATGGTATGTCGTTAAGAACGGCGTTCCCAAGGCTGGAGAAGGTGTCACTGCTGCTGATGTCAAGAAGTTCGTTCAACTGGACTCTACTGCCAAGAATATCATCTGTGGTCATCTGACCAAAGGACAGTATGGCCGTGTAAGTGCTTTGGAAACATCTAAGCTAGTCTGGGACTGGCTCTCCAAGGTCAACGAAGGCGTCTCAACCCAGAGAGATCAGAGAATCAGTGTCCTTTGCAACCTATTCAACCGCTTCGAGCGAAATGACAATGAGAATGTCCAGCTCACGTTTGATCGACTCACTGACATCACAAATGAGCTTCAAGCCCTCGGCGCTACTGAGATCACCAAGCATGAAGTCGTCAAGACACTACTGAGATCACTTGACAGTTCGTTTGACACCCTAGCTCTGATGATTCAAGAACGTCCTGATTTCAAGACACTCGATCCGTCCGACATACTTGAGAGGCTCAACACACATGAGTTTCAGCTTTCTGAGAAAAGAGATATCTACGGTCCAAACTATGGGCGAACTCGTGCCTTGAAGGCAAAAGTTGTCTCCTCATCTGAAGAAGAATCTGACAGCAGTTCTAATGACCCTGAAGACATTGGAAAGGAACTTGCTATGCTTGTGAAGAAGTTCCAAAAATTCACCAAGAAGAAAGGCTTCAGGAAGTCTTCACGATCAAGCTCAAGGAATGATGAACCTTCTGCTCATGACTACAAGAAGAAAACATGCCACAAGTGCAAGAAAACTGGCCACTTCATCTCTGAGTGTCCGCAGTGGGACAATGAGAACAAAAAGAAGAAGAAGAGCAAGGAATATGACTCTGATGACAAGAAGAAGAGATACTCAAAGTCTTCTTCCAAGTCTTCCTCAAAGTCTTCGTCACACAAGAAGAGCTCATCTGGCAAGGCACGTGCATTTCTTAGCAAGGAAATGGATTCAGAGGAGGAGTCCGCTTTGAGGAGGCGGAGGTGGAGTCTGAGGAGGAGTCCGATTCTGGCGTTGCAAGTCTGGCTACAGCATACGTTGCCAAGTCCATCTTCAACACTGAAGACAATGACTTCATCACCGACACCAATGAAAATGACAAGGACTACTCCGCTCCTACCTACTGCTTCATGGCACGCGGTGCCAAGGTAAACACGCGCACTACTCCCTATCAAACATCTAGTGAAGATGACTCTGATTGTGGTTCAAGACCCAGCTACAAAACACTTGCTAAAATTGCAACTGAACAACAGAAAGCTATGGAACATATTCAAAAACCGTTAGACAAAAGCGATGATCTGTTAGGCGCTGAAATGACTCGATCTGAGTCCTTAATTGAAGACATAAAAATCTTCACGTTAAGTATGAGGAACTTGAAAGTCGTCATGAAACGCTCTCAACAACTCATGAAAAGCTTTCCTATGATTATCTTCAAAGGAAGCAAGATCTTGAGAAATTGAGAGCGGCTCATGAAGATCTTCAAAAGGAAAACGAGTCACTTCGCGCCGAACGGATCAGTTCCGCTCAGGAAGGATTTGAACCACCATGTCTTAAATGCATTGAGCGTGATAATGCTACTTCTGTTGCTGAATGTTCTACTGCTGCTACTGTTGCAATATCTTCAACTGTTGATGTGGTAACTAACCCCTCTGCTGAGGATACCACTGATATTGCTGATGAGAATGCTAGGTTGAAGACATTGCTTGAAATAGGGATGTACAAAAGTCTTAAAGGGCATCACACACTACGTGATGTCCTCAAAAGGCAGATTCTGAACTGAAACCCGAGGAAAGAGGGTGTTGGGTTCGTAAGGAAAATGAATGCTGATGGCTCTTACTGGAAACCTGAGCAGTACCCCCAAACCACATGGGTTGTTGCAAAGGAACCTTCAGCAGATCCATCCAATCTATCTGGCTTCACTTGTGCTAACCCCATAGTCATTGATGAATCCTTTGATGCAAACTATAAACTGTTTAAGAATCAGAATCGTGAAGTGTTTGCCAGGTATATTGGTACTAACTGTAGGAATGTGCCGCCTATGAAGAAGATCTGGGTGCTGAAAACATGTTTGTAAAATCTTCCTGTGAATGTCATTATGACACCACAGGTGAAGAAGACAAACCCCAGACCACAGGCTTCATATGGTCCAAAGGCTTCATACAGACAGAGGACTCACCTGAGTCGCACTAACGCAAATGTTTTGCAGGGAAACGATACTCAAGCCTACGAATATGAGCGCGGTTCATCGAACTGCCATGTTCATAAGACCAAGAACTATTCTGCTTATTCTTATGAGTACTATTGTCCGCCTACAAGACTTTTTGCTAGGGCTCCAAAGCCAAAGTTCTCAGACGCTGCACTTAGACTTATCGCTTCTAAGCCACCCTTGAAGATGTGGGTGGCTAAGAAAGCTTAACTCTCTTTTGCAGGGAAAGGTCTCCAGCAGAAAACCAAAATCGTCTGACGCTATTGCCGGGGACCTTAAACATCTTGTAGGGCGCAAGATCAAATGCCCGAATTGTCTTACTATGTACTTCATTCCTGAATCGCTAGCTACTCTCCCTATCAGTCCTAATCTGGATCTAAGCTTTCATAACCCACTGGTTCGTCAAAAGTTTTTGCTTCACAATTCTCTTCGTGAAGCTTATCCCCCTAACTGCACTGTAGGGTACGACACCAGCGTCTTCAGAATGGATTATTGATAGTGGGCGTACCAACCACATGACTGGCAAAAGAAGCATTCTTATGGACTCAACCTTACGTCCATCCGACAAGAGTCACATCACATTTGCTGACACTGGTAAAATAAGGTATTGGGTCTAGGTAGAGTTGCAATCTCAAAGGATCAACGCATGGATAAAGTCATGCTTGTTGAATCCCTTGGCTTCAACTTAATGTCTGTCTCAATGCTTTGCGATTTGAACACGATCGTAATATTTGGAAAATATCGTTGCCTTATTCTAATGAAATCTGACAAGTCTCTAGTGTTTGAAGGGTATCGGAAAGATGATTTGTACGTGGTAGATTTCTCAGCAGGACCACAGCTTGCCGTATGTCTTCTAGCAAAAGCTTCAGAATGCTGGCTCTGGCTTCGAAGGCTAGGGCATGCTGGCATGAGGAACCTCCACACCCTTGCAAAGAAGAAGCATGTCATAGGCATCGAGGGCGTCAAGTTCAAGAAAGATCACTTATGCGGTGCCTATGAAGCAGGAAAGATGACGAGGGCCAAACATCCCTCGAAGACAATCATGACTACTACTCGACCCTTCGAACTGCTCCACATGGATCTTTTCGGTCCCACTCATTACTCAACTCTTACTACTACTGCTTGTCTCTATGGCTTTGTCATTGTTGATGATTATTCTAGATATACTTGGGTGCACATAATCCTCTACAAGACTGAGGTGCGGGATGTCTTCAGACGCTTCACCAATCGAGCAATGAACAACTATGGCGCCAAGATAAAGCACATCAGAAGTGACAATGGCACTGAATTCAAGAACACTGGCCTTGATACATATCTTGATACCTTGGGAATCACACATGAATTCTTAGCCCCGTACACGCCACAGCAGAATGGCGTGGTCGAACGCAAGAACAGAACACTCATTGAGATGGCCCGAACGATGCTTGATGAATACAAGACTCCAAGAAAATTCTGGCCTGAAGCCATTGATACTGCATGCCATACAATCAATCGTGTTTATCTTCACAAGCTTCTAAACAAGACATCTTATGAGCTCCTTACTGGCAAGAAGCCAAATGTCAGTTACTTCAGAGTATTTGGCGCTAGGTGCTGGATCAAGGATCCACATCACACTTCAAAATTTGCACCAAAAGCACATGAGGGTTTTATCCTTGGATATGGAAAGGATTCGCACTCCTACAGAGTCTTCAATCTCTTTCATTATAAAGTGGTTGAAACAGTGGATGTGCGGTTCAATGAGACTAACGGTTCACAAAGAGAGCACCTGCCAAATGTGCTAGATGAAGTTCCATCCAGTGAATCAATCAAGCTAATGGGAACTGGAGAAATCATGCCTTCTGAAGCTCAACCTGAATAGGAACTTATCATCTCCGCACCTGATCAACCAGAAGACAATGCTCATCCTGAAGACATTCCCTCCAACAACGACAATGATCAGCAAGAGCAAAATCTTCGCCCTGTACATCCTCGTGTTGCCAATGAAGTGCAGATTGAAAGAATAATTGATAGAATCAATGCACCCGGTCCGCTCACTCGTTCAAGGGCAACTCACCTAGCAAATTTTTGTGGGCACTTTGCATTCGTCTCAATAACAGAACCCAAGAAAGTTGAAGAAGCCTTCATGGAACCTGAATGGATTCAAGCTATGCAAGAAGAGCTTCAACAGTTTGAGCTGAATAATGTATGGGAACTGGTTAAGCGTCCTGATCCTCGGAAGCACAACATAATAGGCACCAAATGGATATACCGCAACAAGCAAGATGAGCATGGTCAAGTTGTCAGAAACAAAGCTCGTCTCGTTGCTCAAGGATATACCCAAGTGGAAGGCATTGACTTCGATGAAACATTTGCTCATGTGGCTAGAATTGAAGCCATACGCATACTGCTGGCCTATGCAAATCATCATAACATACTTCTATATCAAATTGATGTGAAGAGTGCCTTTCTCAATGGCAAGATTGAAGAAGAAGTGTATGTTGCACAACCGCCTGGCTTTGAAGATCCAAAACATCCTGGCATGGTATACAAGCTCAACAAGGCACTGTATGGCCTCAAACAAGCCCCTCGGGCCTGGTATGACAGACTCAAATACTTCCTGAAGAGCAAAGGCTTCATACCTGGTTCCCTCGACCCCACTCTCTTCACGAAGACATATGATGGTGAACTGTTTGTGTGCCAAATATATCGGGATGACATTATCTTCGGCTGCACCAATCAGAAGTACAGTGAAGAGTTTGGATATATGATGCAAGAGCAATATCAGATGTCCATGACGGGAGAGCTGAAGTTCTTCATCGGTCTTCAAATACAACAGCAACGCAACGACATCTTCATATCTCAAGAGAAGTATCTCAAAGATTGCCTGAAGAAGTTCGGTATGCAAGACTGCAAAGGCTTCACGACGCCAATGCCAGCCAAGCATCATCTGGGTCCTGACGACAATGGTAAAGAGTTCGATCTAAAGGTATACCGCTCCATGATTGGTTCTTTTCTTTATCTGTGTGCATCTAGGCCAGATATTATGCTTAGTGTTTGCATGTGTGCTCGATTTCAAGCGGCACCAAAGGAGTCGCATCACTTAGCTGTGAAGCGAATTCTTCGATATTTGGCTCACACCCCAACTCTAGGATTGTGGTATCCAAAGGGCTTAGAGTTTGATCTGGTTGGATTCTCGGATGCTGATTATGCTGGTGACAAAGTGGATCGCAAGTCTACATCAGGCACATGTCATTTTCTGGGACGATCACTTGTATGTTGGTCTTCAAAGAAGCAGAACTGTGTATCTCTCTCCACTTCTGAATCTGAATACATTGCTGCTGGATCTTGCTGCGCTCAGCTTCTGTGGATGAAGCAAACACTCAAGGACTATGGCATTCATCTGAAGCAAGTGCCACTCTACTGCGACAACGAGAGCGCCATCAAGATTGCCAACAACCCAGTTTAGCACTCGAAGACAAAGCACATTGAAATTCATCATCACTTTCTCAGAGATCATGTTGTGAAGGAAGATATTGATATCATACATGTCAACACTGAAGCACAATTGGCAGATATTTTCACCAAGCCCTTGGATGAGAAGAGACTTTGCAAGTTACGGTGTGAGCTAAATATTTTGGAATCCTCAAATGTCCTGTGATCAGGCACACATCCTAACACTTGTGCATATTGATGACTTAGATGTGCAACACACGAAGTAAAATATATCTTCAATCAATGAAGACATACATTCTAAGTGTGAATACATTAATGTGGAATTTGACTTCGGAGCGCCACGATAATTGTGAGCCGTGTTTGAGTCTAATACTTCCTATACGGTGGGTAACGCCACCACCAAATGTTCTGTTTGAAGTGTTTCACTCATGGCGTTACATTTGCTATGTCTTCACATTTGTATTGGCTTCAATCTCAACATGTCTTCATGACTATCTTCACTATGTTGATTATATATATATATATACTAGTGTTCTGTCCTCTACATCATTCACTTATAGCTATGTCTTCTTGTTGAATCTTTTGAACTAAGTGAATGTGATCGGACCCTAACCTCTCTATGCTTTCTATCTCAAACTCTATCTCTCCAAATCATATGCATTCTCTTGAAACTATCGAATGTCTTCTCTGTGTCCTTGTTAGCATAAGATACAGAGACAAACATTAAGTCCGTTTTCAATGCTCATTCCTTCACCTGAAACCCGGAGAAGTGGGAAAGACCACCCGACAATCCAGGCGTGCGTGGGACGTGGAACAACCCCCGATATGCTGCATGACGGCCACGTGTCCCTCAGATGTGAATCGCCAGGGGCACCTATGTAATAATGCAATGCCGCCCCTACACCTATAAATACACGCCTCACAGCAGTCATTATCTCTTCTTCCACTCTCGCACAAACCCTAGCGCCACCGCTAGCCCTCGACGACGCCGGTGACGAAGTGCTTCGCTGCCGCAACCTCTCCGACGTCGTCTTCACACCGACCGCGGACATCGTCCTCTCCGCCGTTGCCGTAGGTGTCCTCCGTCGCCAAGTTAGGGCACGGAAGATTGAACTGCTCGGCCTCCTCTTCCACTCCGTCTAGCAGTTCTTCGTGTGGTAAATAAAACTTCCTTTTTACGGCCCCTTTGATCCTATAGCTTTATCACTTTCTACCACAAGCAGTTTCTATTCACACAAGCTGGATCTCTTTCATAATACATCTCATAACATGCCTAGTATATTCACTTATGCTTCACAAAGTAGTTAGATTCCTCACTTGTACTGATCCATGGATTCGTACAAATCTGGAACCAACTCCTTATCTATGTGTGAATGTCTTCGCACGATGAGGTCAATGTCTTCTAAACTGAGTTATCTTCAAAATCTTCTGAGAATGCATATGACCTCTTCCCCTTCCCTCGCACCTTAATGCTGTCACAGGTACATGTCCGTGGGAGAATCCCTTGGTTCTCATAGTCTGCATTCATTTGCAGAATTCTTACAGTATCACATAAATTCTCCCGAAGCTAGTTCCTGTCTGTCCAGCAAGCGAAAGCCTTTGAAGCCTTTGAACGTATTGAAGGCTTTCAGTTTAAAGTTCATGGCTTCAGAGAAATCAGCAAGGAAGGGTGGCAGAAAGCATCATGGAGAAACATCAAGAGATCTGCCGGATGACCTCTCAAAACTGTACAAGACAGATCCTGAAGAGGATTACAATCAGCGCAAGACACGAATCCAATGGATTCGACGCTATTGGGCAGAACAGTGGTTCAAGTACAGATTTGTGACAAAGGAATATGCTGAAAAGAATGCCATCAAGCGACCATGGGGAGACATCCTCTACAAAAATCTTCAACCCAGGACCAGAGATGAAGCCATTAAACAAGGCTTCTATCCCTGCATGGTCCGTAGACCACAACCTGCGGATGCTAACCCATCGTCACTGCTATGGTGTCATGACGACATTCTGTTCAAGCGCAACTTCCAGTTTGCCCAGAACTCAGCAAAGCAGAACAAGAAGACATTGGGACTAGACTTCAACCCTGGTCCTTCTGCTCCAAGGGCTGACGGCACACGTGATGCAGAACCCAATGCCGCCGGTCCTTTCTACAACCTTGAAGGTCTCATCACCCATATCTTGGTTCAAGGGACAGCCATGAATGAGCTTGCAGATGACGCTAAATCAGATGAAGCGCCTGCAGCACCGAAGCCAAAGAAGCAGTCTAAAGTTTCAAAGCCTGCCTCTGCTCCAAAAATCTCACGGGCGAAGCCAGTGGCTACTGCACCTCCTGAAGACAGTGTGCAGTCTGAAGATTTCTCACGCATCTCCAAGCCCCAGAAGGTCAAGATGCCTCTGCCACACACTGGCCAAGAACTGACAGCTGTTGTTGTTCTGCGTAATGATGCCATTGATCTGTCAAGTGATGAAGATCTTGCAGATGACGCTCTTGAGCAACTGATCAAGAGCAAAGAAGAAGCGGAAATCTTCAATAATCTGCCTCTCTTTGACGTGGCAATCATCCACAACTTCATTGATGAATGGTTTGACACGCCCAACATCAGCTTCGAAGATCTGCAACTTCCCATTGGCCTCAGTGTCGCCTTCCATGGCGCCATTGCTTCAGAGTTAGCTATCGCCCAGCGCATTGTTGAACTGAAGCAGAAGATTGACTTTGAGAAATCTCAGTTCAAGAAGCATATGGCCAAGCTCAGCGTGCAAGAGGTGAAGAACTTCAAGATTATGCTGCACGAGCTCAAGGAAGCCTTTCTCAAGAAACGTGCAGAAGCTCAGGGTTCTCGTGAGCGCATGAAGGTCCTGGCTGACAGGTCTGTGCAAGCCTGCAATGAGGCTGAGAAGCGCAAGGCCCTTGGGCGTCCTCGCATCGACCCCAGGATGGCTGCAAAGAAGAAGAAGAAGCCCGCTATGGCTGAACCCGATGCACCAAGGCAGGAAGCAGTTCCCATTGTCTTCCCAACTAGCATGACTGGCTCGAAGCCAAAAGCCAGGTCTACCGCTTCAGAGCTGAAGAAGACGAGGACTGCTGAGGCTGAAGCCAGGAAGAGGAAACATCCTGTAGCCTCTCCTACTGCCCCCTCCAAGAAGAAGAGGAAGACCAGGAAGGAACGGGCTGCTCACACATAGCCCTTGATTGTTGAACCCATTTCCATGGTTCACCCTGACGCTGAACCACAAGAACGTCAACTGACTGTCCATGAGCCTGCTTTCACAGAGGCTCATGAAGCTGAAGACTTTCCAGCAGCTGATCCCATCGCTGCTGAAGACATTGGTCACCATGACCATGTTGAAGATGATGCAGTCCTTCCTCAGCTCGAGCACCAACAGGTATCATCGCCTATGCTAAAGCACATTGAACTCATCAGCATTGGTCGTCCTCTGACGCCAATTGCTCAGGATGCTTCATGGGCTGATCGCCCACAAAAGGAAGAAGACTTTGAGGCCCAGCCAACACCAACTCCACAGGCGTCGCCCGCGTTGCGCAGGCTTCGCAAAGGTCCAAGGCCTCCAGTCTCTGTGTCTGAAGCTAAAACTGCTGAAGACATTCCGGCTGCATCAGCCGATGAAGAAGAAGCCCCACACGCTGCTACTCCCCTGTCCCACCAAGAAGCGGTTCTCGAGGAGAACGAGACTGTGACCGACCCTCCAGCTCGTCAAGTGGAGGTTGAAAATCTTGAGGCTGCCACCACCAACACCAATGAACCCACTAACGTTGTCATGGCTGAAGCTAATGTGGAGCCCTCACCAACAAAAGCACCAGAAGTCAGTGAAGCCACTGATCCCACTGCTTCTGTTCCTATGCCTACTGCCGGTCCTCAATTCGACTATCATGTTGAGCACAGGCCTCAGGTACAGAAACCAATCCCAAGATTGCCCAGGTCCCCAGGTCCTGCATCAGCACCTAGATCCTTCAATATCAATGGCTTCAAAGAAGACAACACTTTCTTCAATAGCTCTAGGAACCCCTACTCAAGGGAAAGAATATCATCTGATCGGTTCTGGAGCTATCCACAGCGAAGCTATTACTCCTGCATTCTTTACAATCAAGGTCACATCTTCCCACACAAGCGTCTTGACATTGAAGCAATAGTTGGTCTGCCCTGTCTGGAAGAAGCTCTAGATTGCTTCAAAGAGGTTGGATTGCTGCCTTTTGTCACATCCCTAGTCTGGTATGACTTAGACTAGCTAGCCATTTGTGCATCATATTTAAATTTCATTTAAATTTGAAATGAGGATTGGTGGAACCCTCAGAATCATTTTTGAAAATGACCCAAATAAAAATTTCTCCAAAAGGGTCCAAGAAAATGCTCATGTTGCCCTCTGAAAATATTGGACAGAGATAAAAATCAAAACAATATTTTTAGGAGCTCATGGACATTTATTTTGGCCATTTGGATTAATTCGATAAATATTTGCATTGGAAATATATTTCTATATATATATGAAATATGGTCCAAAAATTATGCCAATTATAAAAGAGCTCTGGAATAATACCATTAGCCCCTACAAAAATTGGCATAATAAAATTAAATGATTTAATATATTTATTAAATCAAACAAATGTCAGAAAATTAGAAAAGAAAACAGAATAGGGGAGAGAAACTTACCTGGGCCACTCACCTGGCCCATCTCCAGCTGGCGGCCAGCCCACCCCCCCCCCCCCCCGCTGCCTTCTGTCGTCTCCCTCCTCGGACAGAAGGACGAGGGCGTGTGCCCGACGCTCGCCGGCACGCGCGCGCGCCACCTCCCCCCCTGCTAGCCACCTCCTGCTTCCCCGGACTCCCTCCCAATGCCACGGAGACGGCCACGCACCCCAGGCCCTCTCATTCCTCCTCCCCCCCACGCTTATCCCCTCCTCTGGCTCCCCCTCACTTCCACCGAACGCGGCCGCCGCCGCCGACGAGAACCACCACGGCCACCGGCCTCCCCTCGCCTCCCCGACACACGCGGAAGCTCCGCTCCTCCGCCCTGAAGCTCCCCGTCAAGCCGTGCCCCTCCGGACACCCCGTGGAGCCGTCGCCGTTGCCAAATTCGACTCCGGCCGCCGTGGATCCTCGCCGGCAATTCGGGAGCTACCGGGCATCCCCGACCTCGCCCTCGCGCTCGCTGGTTCCGCGGTGAGCCCCCGCACCGAACCCCCTCCTCCCCGTGTCCGTTTGCGCCGTCTAGGCCTTAGCTCCGCCATGGCTGAAGCTCGCCTCCGCTCGAGCTTGTCGCCGGCGTTGCTCCGGCGACCTTTTGGCCACGCCAGTGCACCTAGCACTCTCGCCGCACCTCGTAGTGCCCCGCTAGCGCTTTAGTTCGCGCGTTTGCACGCTGCAGCCGTGTCCCCGAACACAGCCGAGCTCCGGCCGCCGCCGCAAGCTTGCTCCGGCGAGCTCCGGCGCCCCCGCAGCCCCCCCATCAGCTCCCCTGGTTGCGGACGAAGACGGGCTACGCCCCGGTGGTCTTCGCGCGATCAAACGCCGTCTGTAACGCAAGTCCGGCGAGTCGCCGCCGCGCTAATGGTCGCCGCCGGCCAGAACTCCGGCGGGCTGACGTGGCTTAGCTAATTAGTCACTAATCCCCCACCTACTAACGCTGACAAGTGGGCCCCAGGGCTTAGTCAAAGCTAACCAGCCCAGGTTTGACTCGGGGTTAACCCCAGTGTCACTGACGTGTGGGTCCCACACGTCAGGTTTGACCCTGGACAGCCGCGTTGACCCGCTGACGTCGTGCTGACGTCATGCTGGCGCAGTATATAATTTCTGGATTTAATTAAATCAGGAAATTCCAGAAATTGATTTAAACTTCAAAAATTCATAGAAATTCAACCGTAGCTCAGATTGAAATAATTTATATATGAAAAATTATCAGAAAAATGCAACCTTTCCATCTTTACTAGTTTCATGCATGAAAAACCAACTTATACATGCTGAATATGGGAAAACACATTATGGCATATTAAGAGACTTAATTTAGTAATGCATTTGAACCTTTGGTTCAAATGGACTTCAAACCAAATGTTTACTAGTTGCATTAGCTCAACAGCATCACATCTACATGCCATGTTCATGCATCATATTGTTGCATATGATTGTGTATTGATTGCCGGCACCGTTCCTTCTCGATAGGTCCTGCTCCGGAAACGTTCCAGAGTACCTGTCTGTGAAGCAGTGCCTCCCTTGTTGACTTACCAGGCAAGCAAACCCCCTTGTTCATTTCGATAAAACCCTACTCTCTCGCTCCTGCTCTCAGTTATTGCATTAGGACAACAACGATTCATCTGCTACTTTGTGCTGCGGTAGTTGAACCCATTCCTCTGCATGACATGTCATTGCCACAGTAAATAGTTGAAACCCACTAGCATGTGTAGGAGTTGATTGAAGCCATTGTTGTGTTCCTACCATGCTATGCCTGCTATTGCTTAGAGTTGTGTCAGGTCTGATTCATTGGGAATGAATTGGAGTGTCACGATATGTTCTGATGCTGAGAGTGAAGTGTGTGAACACGATTTGGTAAAGGTAGCGGTGAGAGGCCATGTAGGAGTACATGGTGGGTTGTCTCACTGGAACCGTCCTTAAGCCCTGAGTTCTGTGTATGTTGTCCAATGACTCGATACTACCACACATTGGGCTCCGGGCGCTCCAAGCCCTCTCGACTTATTAACCAACTTGATCTCTGTCCAGGAGTCGCAACTAGTTTCTGGTGTTTGTAGGTAGTGCTATTTTTCTACCAAGTGGCACCCGGCAGGGTGGACTTGGGACAGACTAGGCACACGTGGCCCGGTGTACCGAGTGGCACCCGGTTGGTGGGCTCGGGAACCCTGTACACATCGTTTGGGGCCGTAAGCGACACCCCGGCCGGATCTCCTTGCGGATGGAACCCGAATAGGCGAAAAACCTGGACTAGAGTCTTGTGTGGTTAGTCAGGTCGTGGCCGACACCCTCGCCAGGCTTCCGCTTGAAGGTTGCCGAGATACACGACGTGTACATGGCGGTAAGTGGCGAGAGCGTGTGTGAAGAAGTACACCCCTGCAGGGTTAACATGATCTATTCGAATAGCCGGGTCCGCGGTTATGGACTTCTTGGATGCTTACATGGTACATAGACAACTTGAAGTGGATACTATAAAATGCTCAAGACAAGTGTGAGTGCTATGGATGGCCTTCTCGTAGGGAGACGGGGATGAATCCATAGTAGTGTATTGTGTGGTGATTAGTGGACTCGTGTACGTTGTTTCACCTCCAGAGTTTCTGGTAGTCGTAGATTAGGATAGCCACAGAGTCAAAGCTGGCTTGCTGCAACCAAACCCCACATTACCCTCTTGATACAAATGCATGTATGATAGGATCTGATGTAAGTCTTGCTGAGTACCCTTGTACTCATGTTGCTTTATTTATGTTTTTGCAGCGGAGACTTCGGTCTTACTAGGGTTCTCATGGACTTCGACTAGTAGCTAGTACCTCAGCTACGATCTTGATCGGATGTTGTAGATAGTCAGGCTCTTCAGCCTTTTTCATTTGTAGATTTCTGTACCCAGACATGTAATGCTTCCGCTTGTTGCTTGTATGCTCTGTATGATGGGTCTTGTGACCCCTGTTTGCAATAATTGCTATGACGGCTCTTCTGAGCCTTTATCTATATAAGTTGTTGAGTTATGCTGTGATGCCATGTTGTACAGCACATACGTGCATGTTATGCGTACGTGTAATGTGTATTGCTATGTGTGGGATCTGACTATCTAGTTGTTTATCCTTAGTAGTTCTCTCTTACCGGGAAATGTCTCCTAGTGCTTCCACTGAGCCCTGGTAGCTTGCTACTGCTCCGGAACACTTAGGTTGGCCGGCATGTGTCCTTCTTCGATCCTGTGTCTGTCCCTTTGGGGAAATGTCACGCGATGAATACCGGAGTCCTGCTAGCCCGCTACAGCCCGGTTCACCGGAGTCCTGTTAGCCCAGTGCTACAGCCTGGATTCACTCGTTGATGACCGACACGTTCGATGCTGGGTCATGGATGCATGTCCCTGTAAGTTAGTACCACTTTGGGTTTACGACTAGCCATGTTAGCCCGGGCTCTTTATCATATGGATGCTAGCGACACCATCATATACGTGTGCCAAAAGGCGCAAACGGTCCCGGGCAAGAGTAAGGCGACCCCCGTGGGGATACCGTGCGTGAGGCCGCAAAGTGATATGAGGTGTTACATGCTAGATCGATGTGGCATTGAGTCGGGGTCCTGACACCTTTCGTCATCGATAAAGAGCATTGGAATGAAGAGTTGCTGCTCTAATTCTATGCCACACTTCACATCCGCGGGTATAACAGAGATCCGAAGACTTGGGTCCTGGAGTGGATGACAGGAAATGTTCATCATGAAGCCAAAGCCTTTGACATCATTGAGCTCACTGGTCTACCCACTCCTGGCGATCTCTACGAATCTGGCTGTCAACTTCACAGTGAAGCTATGGAGAGCATCTTTCAGAAGCCTGAACCTAATATGAGTCAGATGCTCAGTATGATGAAGCCACTGCCCCAAGATGATGAATATCCCAAAGAGTTCTTTGTTGACGACCTTGAGTATCTGCCAAGGACTATTTATCACATCATAAGGCGAACTCTCTGGCCCATCAAAGGACACTCTCCACATGCCAAGCTGGAAGGTGCAATGAAGACTTTGGTCTTCTATATTCTTCATGGCAAATGCTTCAATGCACAGGACTTCTTCATTCGCCAACTTGCTGCCTCAGGCTCCGATCTTTTTGGCTTGAAGTTCTACGCCCCATGGGTAATGCGGCTGATCAAACTTCACTCCGCTATCTCATATCATTCATCTTCTCGCAATCATCGGATCTTTCTGCCTGATGTGGATATGTCTATTGAAGCCATCTATCCTGAGCCTGCCAAGGAACCTCTAAGTCTTCAGAATGCAGAGCATCAAAGTTTTTCTCAGAACATTGAAGGAGTTGAAGCAGTCACTCGTGTGTATCCTTTGGCTAGCACTACACGTGCACCGCATCCTGCTCTCACTAAAGCCACTGATAGCACAATTGCCCAATGACCCAAGAAGCGCACTCGTGTTCTCAATGACCGAGAGCTTCTTGTGGCTCTTCATCAGAAACAGGATAGGCATCATGACTGGCTGAAGCGTCAAATGCAAAGTCTCTTGGTGGATGTTAATCGCATTCACAATCTTGCCACCAAGAATGCTTTTGTTGCACACGAAACCTCTCGACGCACCTGGAAAGGGCTGACGCTAATGTGCTCTAAAGATGATCTTCAAGAGGATGGCTTCTCTGAACGATTCAAGAGGATGATCCTCGAAGGGCAGTGCTACGACGAACTCCATCTCTTGAAGACTCTGAGTTCTCTTCCTCTGCTACAACTGTGAATGCCAGAGTGATCGAGGATGAAGACGACGCTACCTCACCGCCACCTCCTTCAGCCCGCTTCGACACTGCTCCAAGCTCTTCTGCACCGCCGAACACCACCAACGACCCTGCTGCTTCGCCTACTCTTCATGGGAACGAGTAGATGCTCTATGTCTTCGAACCTTTTTGGTACTTACTGACAAAAGGGGGAGAAGCATATGAGTTTGATAGTCTTCAAGCGGGTCCATATGGGCGGGTGCTTTATATTTTTGCTTCGTGTTTACAACTCTCGTTTGCTTTGATACATCTGGTTCTTTGAGTTGTAACACTTAAACTCGATGGTCGTCTGCTACTTATTTGCCAGCTTGTGATGCGATGATAAATTCCGCATGTGCGGCGATAAATTCCGCACTTAGATCATTTTGCAGACATCCATTTTCCGTTATGCATGTCATTATCTTCACATACCTTCACATGCATAGTGGATTGTCATCATAAGTTGAAGAGGATCTCCACAAGCACAACCTGCCATGTGCATTTGCATTCCAAAAGAAAATTACTTATATGCACATCTTCAAGGGGAGCCCTTGCAACTTATGAAGACAATTCCTTATCCTTTACAATTTCACATATTATATTCCCCGTTGAAAACTTCAACTAGTTTGTCATCAATCACCAAAAAGGGGGAGATTGTAAGTGCATCTAGTGCCACCCCTAGTTGGTTTTGGAGTATTGACGACAAACCTAGTTGAGGGACTAATGTGTTTGTGAGAATTGCAGGATAACACAAGTAGAAGTCCCTCATTGATTCGGTTTTCCTACCAGAGATGACCCCTAAAAATGTATGAAGACATTGATGTCAAAAGGTGGTATATGAGGATATTCACATTGAAGACTATGACAAGAGAAGACATCGCATGAAGCCTATGGAGCTCGAAGACTTAGATCTTTCGTAGTTCTTTTTCTTCTTCGTTGAGTCATAGGAACCACTGTACTGTTAAGTGGGGTCCAAGAGAACCAGTCAGAATGACTGAAGTGATGCTTAAACAAAACCTATGTCTTCGAGTGAAGACTATGAGAGCGAATCTTGTCCAGAGTCGGACGAGTCAGCTTTGCTTGTAGCCCAAGTAAAGTTGCCGCGTGAGTTTGAAATCTGACCGTTGGAACACATGTCAGTTCCTTAGTGACCCGGGGTCATTTCGGACAAATCAGGTCGGGTTGCCTAGTGGCTATAAATAGCTCACCCCCTACAACCATAAACGGTTGGCTGCTCAGATTCAGAGTACGGCTTTTGTCGTTTGAGAGCAACCCACCTCGAAGCCTTTGAGAGAGAATTCCTTGCGAGGATAAAGCCCTAACCACCCAGAGTCAAAGAGAATTAGGCATCACTTAAGTCTTCTTGTCTGTGTGATCTGAAGACTTATTACACTTGAGGACTGTGAATCCTCCAGCCGGTTAGGCGTCGCGTTCTGAGCATCCAAGAGACATTGTGGATCGCCGGTGAACGAAGTCTATGAAGGTTTGGGAGTCTACCTTGAAGACTTACCAGAGTGATTGGGCAAGGTCTGTGTGACCTTAGCTCAAGGGGAATACGGTGAGGACTGGGTGACCTGAGCTGCGTGTTCAGGACTGGGTGTCCGGGACTGTGTGTCCTCAGGTTTAAATACCTAGCCGCCCTAACCAGACGTACAGTTGTCACAGCAACTAGAACTGGTCCAACAAATCATTGTCTTCAACGAGTCACTGGTTTCTTCCTTCCCTTCTCTTTACTCACTGTTACTCCTTGTGAAGTCATTGTATGTTTGCACTATCTTTTGTCTTCACTGAGTGACTGTGTGATTTGTTTGGCTTCTTAATATCTTCCTACCTGATCCTTACTACCTAGCTGCTATTAGTCATTGTGCTTTCACTTCATTGAATACATGACTATGGTTTACCTAGTGTAGTCTACCTTCCGCTGCATGGTAATAGGTTTAATTTTTATCGTTTGTCTTCGAAACTTCCACGTTTTGAAGACTTCCATAAAAATCGCCTATTCACCCCCCCTCTAGTCGATATAACGCACTTTCATATATAGGCATCACGTCCGTGACAAGTAGACCGAAACGATTCTGCATCTACTACTATTACTCCACTCATCGACTGCTATCCAGCATGCATCTAGAGTATTAAGTTAAAAACAGAGTAACACCTTAAGCAAGATGACATGATGTAGAGAGATAAATTCATGCAATATGAAATAAACCCCATCTTGTTATCCTCAATGGCAACGATACAATACGTGCCTTGCTGCCCCTTCTGTCACTGGGTAAGGACACCGCAAGATCAAACCCAAAGCTAAGCACTTCTCCCATGGCAAGAACTACCAATCTAGTTGGCCAAACCAAACGGATAATTCGAAGAGACTTGCAAAGATAACCAATCATACATAAAAGAATTCAGACAAGATTCAAATATTATTCATAGATAGACTTGATCATAAACCCACAATTCATCGGTCTCAACAAACACACCGCAAAAAGAAGATTACATCGAATATATCTCCACAAGAGAGGGGGAGAACTTTGTATTGAGATTCAAAGAGAGAGAAGAAGCCATCTAGCTACTAACTATGGACCCGAAGGTCTGAGGTAAACTACTCACACTTCATCGGAGAGGCTATGATGATGTAGAAGCCCTTCGTGATGACAGCCCTCTTCCGGCGGAGCTCCGGAACAGGCCCTAAGATGGGATCTCGTGGATACAGAAAGTTGCGGCGGTGGAATTAGGTTTTGGCTCCTATTCTGATTGTTTGGGGGTACGTGTGTATATATAGGAGGAAGAAGTACGCCGGAGGAACAATGAGGGGCCCACGAGGCAGGGGGCGCGCCCTAGGGGGGGCGCCCCCCACCCTCGTGACTGCCTCTTTTGTTCCATGGAGCAGGGTTCAAGTCTCTTGGATCACGTTCGGTTAGAAAATCACATTCCCGAAGATTTTATTCCGTTTGGACTCCGTTTGATATTCCGTTTCTTCGAAACACTGAAATAGGCAAAAACAACAATTCTGGGTTGGGCCTTCGGTTAATAGGTTAGTCCCAAAAATAATATAAAAGTGGAAAATAAAGCCCAATATAGTCCAAAACAGTAGATAATATAGCATGGAGCAATCAAAAATTATAGATACATTGGAGACGTATCACGCTTCACGTCCTTGGCCTTGACTTTCTTCTCCTCTGGGTCTGCAGCAGGGAGCTCGAGGAGGGAGAGGCGCCCCTCCTCAGCTCTTGCACACTTGGTCGCGATGTTGAAGAGCTCCAGGGTCGTGCACAGCTCTTCATGGATGGCGAGCTCCTCCTTAATCTTGATGTCGCGGACGCCATCAGAGAATGCAGAGATGGTGGCCTTGTGGGTCACCTTGGTATCTTGATCCGTGCGCTGTTGAAGCGCTGAATGTACTCCTGCAGGGTCTCTCCTAGTTGCTGCTTGATGCGGCGCAGGTCGCCCGCGACCGGGGGGCGGTCGCGAGTGCCCTAGAAGTAGGCGACGAAGCAGGTGCGCATCTCGTCCTAGGAGGAGATTGAGCCCGGAGACAGGTTTAGGAGCCAGGAGCGAGCACCCTCCTTGAGAGACATGGGAAACCAGTTCGCCATGACTTTCTCATCGCCATTGGCCGCTTTGATGCTCAGCTCATAGAGCTGTAGGAACTCCTCGGGGTCAGGGGTGCCGTCATAGCGAGGACGCGGATCTGGTTGGAACTTGCCCGGCCAGGCGACGCTACGCAGCTCAGGGGTGAAAGCGCGGCAGCCGGCTGTGGTCATCGGGACCTGCCTTGGGGTGGAGCTTGGTCTTGATGGGGTCCGCGCCCTACCGCTACAAGTGGCGTGCGGTCTTGCCGTAGCAGCAGGTCCCGGTGCGGTGGTGCGAGGAGCGGCGGGGCGTTTTCTTGCGGTCGAGGGACTTCTTGATAGCTTTTTTCTTCACGCACGGGCACGGGACGCGGCGGGTCGCGTCGCGGAGCTGCACGTCTTGGCGCCAGGGCGCCGTCTTGGGGATGAGGTGGTGGAGGCGCTCTGTGAGCTACGTCGCCCGTAGCTGGCGGAGGGCGAGGCGCAGAGAGGAACGGCGCAGGAGAGCCCCCTGCGGCGCGGACAAGCTTGGCGATGCAGTCGAGCCAGTCCTCATAGAGGTCGTCGATCGGTCGGTAGCGCAGGAGCTCGTGCGCCATGAGGAGCGCGGCCCATGCGTCCATGGGAGGGCGACGTGCATGGGAAGAAGAACCGGCCGGGGTCAGCGATGGAGTGGCGGTGTGGCCATCCCGCTGCACCGAGGGGTGCAACAAGGATGCTTGCTGCTCGTTCCCCGTCGGGCTGGTGGCGGCATTGGCGGCGGGCGACGGGGAACGACGAGGTGGTCTGCCGAAGGGAGCCGTCTGAGCGACGTGGGCGGCGAGGGCAGCCCAGCGCTCATCACGAGTGCGGCGTGCGTATGCCATGGAGACGACGGAGCGACGGGACGTGGAGCGACGGACGAAGGCTTCGGCGCACCCCTACCTGGCGCGCCAAATGTCGGCTCACGGGTTCCGGCAAACTCTTGAGGTTCGAACACTGGGGTGCGCATGAAGGTTTTCTCCCTATCGATCCATGCCCTGTCTCTCTACGATCTCGCGGACGAACTTGACGAACTCACAACACAGAAAGACACAAGATTTATACTGGTTCGGGCCACCGTTGTGGTGTAATGCCCTACTCCAATGTGGTGGTGGTGGATTGCCTCTTGGGATGATGATGAATAGTACAAGGGGAAGAACAACCTCCTGAGGTTGAGGTGTTCTTGTGCTTGGCAAACTTGTGTGGGTGAGAAGTCTCTTGATCTGTGCTCGATCTGATCCTCTCAGGTGATGAGGTCGATCCTCCTAGGTCGTCCCCTACTGTGGTGGCTAGTTCTACTTATATAGGCCCTGGTCCTCTCCCCAAATATTGAGCGGGAAGGGAGCCAACAACAGCCAATTTGTAAGGGGCCAGCTAGTACAGCTTATCCTGACAAAAGGTGGTCTTCGCTTGCCAAAGGCTCTGGTGGCGACACCGTCCTAGGCTCCATGGTGACCTCCGTCTTGCCATCCTTCTGGTCTTGGTCTCGTTGCACCAATATGGAAACCTTTTCTTGATACCTCGGTACTCCGCACATGTGCTTGCCCCCTTGGCACCAAAGAGGAAGCAAGGACACTACGCGCGCTGGAGCCCACCTGGTCTCGATCGTCATGGCTGACGTCACAAGGACCTCATGAGGTTTGCCTTGCCTTGATCTCTCTGCCCCTCGTGAGCCTGCCCGGCGAGGCCGCTCCTGAGGAGGTCTTGCGTCGTCCGCCTCGCGAGGCTTGGCCCCTCGCGAGAGTCTTGAAGATGAAGATGGGCCGTACAGGCCTGCTAGCTCAGCCACGCAGTGGGCCACAGGCAGGCAAGTCTGGGGACCTCCGTTCCTAGAACGCCGATAGACATGCCTTTATATTCAGTACCATCATCGTACCTGCTTATCACTGCTCCTGAATCAATCAAGCTAAACAAAGTGCCACTCATAATTCCAAACTTGTTGCTCAAGTACGAATATGATATGATGTTGATATTACTAAAACAGATAACATTTAATTGGTTAGCTAATGTTTGTACTTTACTTTCGAAAAAGCACGTGCACCACATATAGAGAGACAACAGGGAGTTGCTTTCTTAATGCGCTCTGGTTCATCATGTGTGGGCACTGTGCAACGAACATTTTATTATCCAAAATCTGCTTTCTCTTCTTTAGCATGTTCCTCTTCCGTTCTTCTTTAATAAGTACTCTCTCCGTTCCTAAATACAAGTCTTTGTATAGATTCCACCATGGACTACATATGGAGCAAAATGTGTGAATCTACACTCTAAAATGTATCTGGATACATCTGTATGTGATCCATAGTGGAAATCTCTACCAAGACTTACATTTTGGAACAGAGGTAGTATGATAGTAGTACAATATGTTCCTTGTAGTGAAGATGAGCAGGGACGTTTGCAGTGTAGAGGTCTATACGGTTGGTTGGTATGGACACTTTGAACTCTTCGGGCCTCTTTGATTCATAGGATTTTGTAAACATGGGAATAGGATTTGTAGTGGCATGCCCACTTGAATCCTATAAGAATAGCAAGGAAATGCGGGGAGTTGTGTCGCCTTTGAGAGTTACATTGATATTAACAGTACCGCACCTTCAGTTGAAGAGAGCAGGTATCCGAAACCTTTCTAGCCGTACCCGCAATACTAGCACATATATTCCAGCAAGTTCCACTTTGCTGATTTTACTCCGATGCTTACGGTTTTCCCGTTATATCTACACTATGATCTGTGTAGCTGCTTTGTGTCGCACTAGCAGCAATCCTCTCTTGAAGCTAAACACCGCAATGACTTACAAAATTAGCATCAAGGCATTGAGTGCCATTCTGGATGCAATGAATCTCATATGCTCCCCACATGTTTATTCTTGTTCAAAATATGATCCTAATGACTATTCTAACCTCGAGGAGTCAAAGGCAGATGGTCTGTCCTGTTCACCCATCAAGGTGTCTGTTTAATTTGGCAAGGTTTTATTGATTTCGCGTATCTTGCATATGTTGTCTTGCATTTCTTCTACTTTGTTGCACCGCCATCTGCTTAGGTTACTCATCATATATGTCGAGATGCCATGCCCATCCATTATGCATACATTTTCCATCTGTCATCATACCATGTTTTCCCACTCAAATGTTGTTCTTGTGCATCAGACATCAAAAAGGAAGAGGGTGATTGCCAAACCTGAAGGAGCACCAGCAAAGTCCTTAAAAACGTGGTTGTGCCAGAGAAATCAGAAAACACCCCACTTATATTGGTTGTACAACCAGTGACACAAAACGTAGGACCGACTCCAGCAGACTGTACCCATACTTCACTGGCCACACCACTAGCCACACCACACAGGACCCGCACTCCAGCAAAAGGTATGCCGATTTCAATTGCCATAGCACCAGCCGTACCATAGAAAAATCCCAGTCCAGCAAAAAGTACAGCAAGTCCACCTGCCGAAGACCTATCCCAACTGTAGAGACGGCCAATTCCTGCAGATTGGAACCCCATTCCAGTTATTCCTAGTTTAAAAGACAATGCTTTCAATGTTGTTAGGGACTACATGCATATATTCCCATCATGGGAAGATTATAGTGAAGACAAACACCATTTTCACATCTTCCTGTCCCACTTACGTGTAAGTGTTATTATTCATGGTGATTATTTTCCTGTTTTCTACTGATTGAACACATCAATGATTTACATTACATTGTTGTAAGTAGGCGAGGGTCAATCTGGATAGTCATGACGAGCAAAGCTTGCTTGCACTTTTCAAGGAAGCATTGCAGCAGTATTGGTGTTACTTGAGGAAATCACACTTTGATGGCAAGTCTATAAACGAATTTCTGGTGAAGTCTCCTATGCTAAATTTAGAAGACATTGAATGTAAAAACCTTGTTATGCACTGGTCTCGTTCCGAGGATGAGGTACTGTCTATGATATCGCATGACAATTTGAACTTCTACTTTTCTGCATGTGCCTTACGGATCTTTTTGCAGGAAATCTGCTTGAAAAAGAATTCCGGTTTGAAAAGAACGACGGGATATCGCAAATATGATGCCCGCTGCTTTGCTCTTGTTAGTACCTGTTGTCCTATATCAGTGTACTTGCATACATACTTGGTTCATTATGTGACAGGAGTATGCATGATAGCTTGCTTATCAATTGTTCGCTCCAAATTATCTGATCTGTATGAATGGCTACATTAGTGTAGAATATATCCAATGCCAATGAAATTTTTTAGCTCTGCATTGTTCTTGTAAGTACCTGTTGTCCTTTATCAGTGTACTTATATTGATAGGTAGTTGTTCATGTACCATCACTCTGCATCTTATTTTCCTTTGCCCTCCATTTTCTACACATAAGATCTATATTTACTCTTACCATAAGGTTGGATAACACCGATGGTACTGAAGAAGTTTAGCTCTGCATTGCTCTTGTTGTACCTTTTTCCTGTATCGCTTTACTTACATTTATAGATACTTGGTTATGTAGCATCACTCTTCATCTTGTCTTAAATATTCTCCATTTTTTCTTATATTGTCACATCTATATTTACTCTTAACAAAATGTAGAATAAAGGCAATGCCTATGAAGAAGATTCTGTGGTAAACTTCTTGAATTGCCCCCCCCCCCCATCAGCATGGACAAGGGCTTTATAGAGCCTGCCTTCACCAATAATGTAAGTTTGTCCTTCTCAATCCTTCAAACTTTGTTGTGTATATTTGGTTAGGCATGACTGCAACAGTTGTTTATTTTTGGTGCTTGCATCAAGTTGCATGTTTAAAGTTTATTATGTACTCCAGTTCATAAACAAAAGTTTGTCCTTCTCAATTTAAGTTTTCAGTTGTACAACCAAGTTCCTTCTTCATACCATGTAAATTAAACTTAGAGCAAGTGATCTTATTTTGCCAATCTGAAATGGGATAAATTGACAGCACACTAACCATTGATACTTATGAGTTCTTGATCTGTAATCCACTGGTGTCATGAAGCTGCCAACTCCTTCACAATGTCATTTCCTGCCATGTCTTGACCTGAACAATACCATATTGTGTTAATGCTATTTTAAACTATGTCACTTTATTCGTCGGAAGAAATGTGATGAATTGTCAGCACTGATATTTATATGTGCAAAACCTGTCATCTGTTTGCTTGTTTATCTTTCAGAGTGAGGAGGATATAAGTGTCAAATAAGTGCAGTCTCACCAGCTTGCTCAGCTGCTTGTGCTGCAGCTCCCGAGCAGGGCTAACCTTTCTTGAACTCTATTGAAGTGTTGCGGTTTTGTATATTATTTTGTCGGCATTTTTAGTTGCACTGGTGGTGATCTTTGATGCCCAGTGTATGTAATCTGATGTCTGCTTGTGCTTT
The DNA here is from genome assembly GCF_018294505.1 of Triticum aestivum. Lineage (NCBI taxonomy): Eukaryota > Viridiplantae > Streptophyta > Magnoliopsida > Poales > Poaceae > Triticum > Triticum aestivum. The sequence goes on along the minus strand of NC_057797.1, from coordinate 552,962,801 downwards.
ATTATCATAGTGGCGAACTTTGATGCCCAGCGGATGTAATATGCCTTAATTTCTTTATTGTATAGTCTAGGTTTTTTTCTTATCCATGATGCTGCAGTTATTTTATTGTATATATATCCTGTCTTCGCAGTAAAATGGCCTAACCGTAAAATTACGGTACATAATCGGGCCGTCATGCAAATCACCATGTATGATCCGCATCATGGGCCCCTTCATCTTGGTCCGTTAACAGGCCTATATGTAAACTGACCCACTAGTAGATTCGTGCCTTTAATAGGCCGAGTAAACCGTCGGCCCTATTTTCCCAAGAATACTCAATGGGCCTTTAGGAGGCTGAAAAGTAGGTTCGGCCTGAAACGTACCGAACAACTCACGGGCCAGCAGCAGGCCGAAATAGACCCCGGCCCATGAATGTGCCAATCAAATCATGGGCTTATAACAGGCCAAAATTGTCTCGGTCCTTGTTTGGCCCAATCAGATTATCGGCTGCGAGCAGGACAGATGGAAACCAGGCAGTAGTTAGGCCCAACTATATGACGGGCTTTTAATAGGCCGAAATTAATATAGGGCCGAAATGTTAAATGGGCCCTTAACAGGCCGAAACTAATATCAAGTCGAATTACTAAATGGGCCTTTAGTAAGTGGGCCCAAAAGCATAGCGTCTAGTTGACGTGCCGAATTTGATATGGGCCATAATTTAGGCCAAAGCCTCTTAAAGGGCCGGACCTGATCTGGGCCATAATTTGGCCCTAAACGTGGTAGGCTTTTAACGGGCTGGATCTCATATGGACCATTATTAGGCCCGAAACGTGACAGGCCATTAATGGACCGGATCAAATATGGGCCGACATTTGGCCCAAAACATGGCAGCCAGTTAATGGGCCGGCCTACTAGGGTCCTCAAAATCTTATGGGCCTATAGCTGGGCCAACCCATTAATGTCGGTGAAACCTCATGGGCCTTTAGCTGGGCCGGCCCATTATGGTCCACAAAAATCTTGTGGGCCTTCACCTGGGCCGGCCCATTATGGCCCGCAAAATCTTGTGGGCCTTTAGCTGGGCCGGCCCATTATGGTCCGCAAAATCTTGTGGGCCTTTAGTTGGGCCGGCCCATTTAAACTTTATGGGCCACTTTTGGGCCGGTCCATGTGTTAACATATCATAGGCGCATCTCTCCCATTGGATGAGTGACACCTGTGCCAACACGAAGCTGACACATGTTTCCTACAGCCAATGATGATTTTACACGTGGAAAATCCCCATTGGTCCGGGTTGTTAACGGGTTATCGGATCCAAAACCGGACCCGATAGCTTAACGGTGTTCCGTTACGGTGGATGCCACATGTCGGTCACCCTTGACGAAAGCACTTCTGTGATGCGCGATTTATCATCATGGAAGTGGACACTTCTGTGATGATAATTTTGGTAATGTCATGTAACACTTCTACAACAGCACAAGTATGACTATCTTGATTTTGTCATAAATTTGTCATGGATGTACATGCATGACAGAAAATGTGACCTACTGTGACAAACACGTATCATCACGGAAGTGTATTTTTGGTAGTGTATGATCATGCAAAGCAATATGACAATGATGATGCGTGTCATAATAAATGGAATGGTGGAAAGTTGCATGACAATATATCTCGGAATGGCTATGGAAATGCCATAATAGATAGGTATGGTGGCTGTTTCGAGGAAGATATAAGGAGTCTTATGTGTGATAGAGCGTATCATATCACGGGGTTTGGATGCACTGGTGAAGTTTGCACCAACTCTCAAGGTGAGAAAGGGCAATGGACGGTACCGAAGAGGCTAGCAATGATCGAAGGGTGAGAGTGCGTATAATCCATGGACTCAACATTAGTCATAAAGAACTCACATACTTATTGCAAAAATCTACAAGTCATCAAAACCAAGCACTACGTGCATGCTCCAGGGGGGATAGATTGGTAGGAAAAGACCATCGCTCGTCCCCGACCGCCACTCATAAGGAAAGCAATCAAAGAACACCCCATGCTTCAGATTTGTCACATAACATTTACCATACGTGGATGCTACGGGACTTGCCAACTTCAACACAAGTATTCATCAATTTCGCAATTACTCAACTAGCACACCTCTAATATTACCACCTTTATATCTCAAAACCATCTATCAAGCATCCAACTTCTCTTAGCATTTAAAATTTATAACCGAAGTGAATTACCATGCTGTTCTAAAGGACTCTCAAAATGATATAAGTGAAGCATGAGAGATCGATTATTTCTATAAATAGAACCACCGCCGTGCTCTAAAAGATATAAGCGAAGCACTAGAGCAAAAATTATCCAACTCAAAAGATATAAGTGAAGCACATAGAGTATTCTAATAAATTCCAATTCATGTGTGTCTCTCCCAAAAGGTGTGTACAGCAAAGATGATTGTGGTAAACTAAAAAGCAAAGACTCAAATCATACAATACGCTCCAAGCAAAACACATATCATGTGGCGAATAAAAATATAGCTCCAAGTAAAGTTACCGATGGACGAAGACGAAAGAGGGGATGCCTTTCGGAGCATCCCCAAGCTTAGGCTTTTGGTTGTCCTTGGATTTTACCTTGGGGTGCCTTGGGCATCCCCAAGCTTAGGCTCTTTCCCCTCCTTGTTCCATAATCCATCAAATCTTTACCCAAAACTTGAAAACTTCACAACACAAAACTTAAAAGAAAATCTCCGTGAGCTCCGTTAGTAAAAGAAAACAAATCACCACTTCAAGGTACTTTAATGAACTCATTATTTATTTATATTGGTGTTAAAACTACTTTGTTCCAACTTTTCTATGGTTCATAAACTCTATTACTAGCCATAGATTCATCAAAATAAGCAAACAACACACGAAAAACAGAATCTATCAAAAACATAACAGTCTGTAGTAATATGTAGGTTTTGAATACTTCTGAACCCCAAAAATTCTAAAATAAATTTCTGGACGTGAGGAATTTACCTATTAATCGTCTTCAAAAAGAATTAACTAAATAGCACTCTCCAATAAAAAATGGCAGCAATTCGCATGAGCGCTAAAGTTTCTGTTTTTTACAGCAAGATCAAAAAGACTTTCCCCAAGTCTTCCCAACAGTTCTACTTGGCACAAACACTAATTAAACACAAAAAACACAAACAAAACAGAGTCTAGATAAATTGTTTATTACTAAACAGGAAAAAAAAAGCAAGGAATAAAAATAAAATTGGGTTGCCTCCCAACAAGCGCTATCATTTAACGCCCCTAGCTAGGCATAATATTTCAATGATGCTCACACGGAAGATAATAATTGAGTCAAATAGAGCATCATTAAACATGTAACAAACACATGTAAGTCTAACATAATTCCTATGCATAGGCATCTTATAGGAAAACAAATTATCAAGACAAGCAAAAACTAGCATATGCAAGGAAGCGGAAGGAAACAATAGCAATCTCAACATAACGAGAGGCAATTTAGTAACATGAAAATTTCTACAACCATATTTTCCTCTCTCATAATAATTACATGTAGGATCATAAGCAAATTCAACGATATAGCTATCACAAAACATATTCTTAACAAGATCCACATGTATGCAAAGTTGACACTCTTCCAAAATAGTGGGATTAACATTAACGAAAGTCATGACCTCTCCAAACCCACTTGTATCAAAAACTTCATAAGATTGAACATTCTCCAAATATGTGGGATCTAAAGTTGACACTCTTCCAAACCCACTTTCAATAATATTGCAAACACCATTATCAATATCATATTCATCATGTTTCTTAAATAAATTTTCAATATCAAAAGAAGTATCACCCCAACCATGATCATTGCAACAAATAGTAGTCATAGAAAAACTAGCATCCCCAATATTGAGGCTTTGCATATCATTGACACAATTGACGTTAAGAGAATTTATGATAACATCATTGCAATCATGCTTTTCATCGAAGGAACTATCAAGTATGGGTGCAATAGCAACGATCTCATGTTTAACATATGGAACTATAGCAAATTCATCTTCATAAATATTGGCATCATGGCCACAAGAATAGAAAGCATCATGTTCATCAAGGGATATTTCAATCAAATCATCGGAATCTTAATTATCTATAGATTCATGCATATCATTATTCTCTTTCGAAGCAATGGTCATTTTTCAATAATTTCTTTGACATAGACATTATGAGCATAGTTTTCATGGCAATATTTAAGTATGTCAAAATTTTCAGATTTGTAGAGTAATATCATACTTTTCAATCAAAGAAGCAACTTCATAAGCACCCTTAAAAGCAACATATTCTTCAATTTGTTCGATATCATAGTAACTATAAACACCCTTTGCATAAGAAGATAAGATTTTATTATCATGAAACTCACATAGGTAGGGGAGGTGTTTTTTAGGGTTCTTAGAGCAACAAGTAAGATCACAAATTTCACAAATATTCCAAGCACAACATAGTAATCTGTTTATTTGATCCCATAATAGTATCCCTTTTTCAGACAAACGGTGACGCACGAAATGAGCATGCTCATCTAAAGATTTCCCATCAACTAGGCTAGTTGGGTTTTCAGCACGAGCGCATAAAGATTGAAGATGATCCAAGTAGAATACTTTAAGTGGATCCATATCAATAGATTTTTAGCAAGCAAAGATGCAAGAAAATAGAAGGCACATGGAAACACAAAGAAAGATACATACAGGAAGAAGGCGAACGGAAAAAGGGGGAATAAAACGACAAGGGTGAAGTGGGGGAGAGGAAAACGAGAGGAAAATGGCAAATAATGTAATGGGAGGGATAGGCGTTTGTGATGGGTACTTGGTATGTCTTGACTTGGCATAGATCTCCCCGACAACGGCGCCAAAAATCCTTCTTGCTACCTCTTGAGCATGCATTGGTTTTCCCGTGAAGAGAAAAGGGTGATGCAGCAAAGCAGCGTAAGTATTTCCCTCAGTTTTTGAAAACCAAGGTATCAATCCAGTAGGAGACCACGCGCAAGTCACCTCGTACCTACACAAACAAATAAGAACCTCGAAACCAACACGATAAAGGGGTTGTCAATCCCTTCACGGCCACTTGCAAGAGTGAGATCTGATAGAGATAATAATAATAAGATAAATATTTTTGGTATTTTTATGATATAAATTGAAAGTAAATATTGCAAAAATAAAATAGATTGGAAACTTGCATGATGGAAAATATACCCGGGGGCCATAGGTTTCACTAGTGGCTTCTCTCAAGATAGCATAAGTATTACGGTGGGTGAACAAATTACTATCGAGCAATTGATAGAATTGAGCATAGTTATTATGAGAATATCTAGGTATGATCATGTATATAGGCATCACGTCCGTGACAAGTAGACCGACTACTGCCTGCATCTAGTACTATTACTCCACACATCGACCGCTATCCAGCATGCATCTAGAGTATTAAGTTCATAAGAAGAGAGTAACGCTTTAAGCAACATGACATGATGTAGAGAGATAAACTCATGCAATAAGATATGAACCCCATCTTTTTATCCTCGATGGCAACAATACAATACGTGTCGTTTCCCCTACTGTCACTGGGATTGAGCACCGCAAGATTGAACCCAAAGCTAAGCACTTCTCCCATTGCAAGAAAGATCAATCTAGTAGGCCGAACCAAACTGATAATTCGAAGAGACTTGCAAAGATAACCAATCATACATAAAAGAATTCAGAGAAGATTCAAATATTGTTCATAGATAATCTTGATCATAAACCCACAATTCATCGGATCTCGACAAACACACCGCAAAAGAAGATTACATCGAATAGATCTCCAAGAGAATCGAGGAGAACTTTGTATTGAGATCCAAATAGAGATAAGAAGCCATCTAGCTAATAACTATGGACCCGAAGGTTTGAGGTAAACTACTCACACATCATCGGAGGGGCCATGGAGTTGATGTAGAGGCCCTCCATGATCAATGCCCCCTCCGGCGGAGCTCCGGAAAAGGCCCCAAGATGGGATCTCTTGGGTACAGAAGGTTGCAGCGGTGGAAATAGGGTTTCGTGGTGCTCCTGGATGTTTTCGGGACATGTGAACATATATAGGAGGAACACTACAAGAAATATGTCAACTAGTGACCTTCTGTCAGTGACCCTGGAAGAATTGGTCATATATCTATGACCATTTGAGACCAATTGGTCGAAAGCTGTTCGGGGGGCTCCAAACCCTAAACTATAACGACCATTTTGGTCAGAAAGGTCGTAATTTCCTTACACGAAATGGTCATAAAGCATATAGCACTGGTCCGCTGCCTTATTTCTAGCTGATCGTGACCAATATAGATGGTCATAACCTTGTAAATTGCGGTGGGTTGCTATGACTAGGCGCCACCTCATCAGTTTTGCCTATGTCTCATGTCCATGTGTCAGTTTTTGCCCTAGGTTGTGAAGCAACCTATATTTCTGTCATTCCCAAAATTCCCAAAAAAATCTCATAAATTATTTGGGTCATATCTTTGTCAAATATGTACAAAACCTTCCTTGCCTAGTTCAAAAATAATTCAACAATATTCATTTTCCTATTCTGTTCAGAAAAACACTTTGTGAAGGAAGTGTTATTTATATATTCTTGATTGCCCTCAAAATTTTTGGGCACTATTTCCTATCCAAATCATTGCCTCATGACAAAATTAAGATCCATTTGCCTAGTAAATCTTCCTCGGCGAATTTCCAAAGTTTTTGTCCACCTAGAAGCATTGTGAAGGAAGTACCTAGGATTCTCCTTTCGAGCTGAAAATTTGTGAAGACATTATTCTTAGTATATGATCATCCTCAGCCAAAACTCACGCCCATTGGCCATGAGCATTTCCCGTACCGCTAATCAAACACTTGGCTGCTAATTCATCTTTGAGCATAGTTCAGTCTCCTCATGAGAATCTTATGTTGTAATTTTCTTCCTAGCACCTACATGGGGAGTGCCCAACCCACTAGACATGCCTAGGCCGCCTAGAACGCATGGCAATGCCACGGTCATGCGGTGACCACGCGGCGGGCATGCGAGCTTACACGCTCTAGAGTTGGGGTCCTCAGCCACCGTGGAAACCTCGATGTATCGCCACCAAACTATGTATTTCTGATTAAATAGTTACTTATGTATCTAGAAATGATTTTTGGAAAAAATAAAGAGCAAACTATGAGGCAGCTGCAGTTCAAATTTGACCCGCTTCCTACTGAATCGACAAGAATTTGTCTTTTTCACCAGATGTGGATCAAAACTTTTGACACCCAAGCATTCTGTCAATTGTGCATTAAATATGGCCTAGTATTTCATAAAATTGATTAGGTCCAATTTTGCAACAAATATATGGTAGGTCCTTCACAAAAAAACTCATTTCGGGCACTCGGAAAATGGAAAATGTATTTTCCGTGAAAAGAAAATGAAAACTCCCTTTGGCAACATTGTTTGGAATTCCAAGATGCACCCTTCTGCACAATATGAGATCATTTGAACAAACTATGTCATGAATATGGCCATAAGATTGACCATTTGGCTTGAAAGCCATGAATCTTCACGCATGATAGCTCATTTCTGAGAACATTTTTTTAAAATAATTTCCTTATTACAAGTTTATTATTTTTCTTGGAAACTTGGTCACATATAATGACACAATGCGAAAGTTTTCCAATTTTTTGAATTTCTTTTAAAAAAATTATGCCCGTTTCAAAATGCGGTCAAAACGGCGGGCTTGACCGTTCCTAGCTAGTGGTTGAATCTTGTAAAAAATTTGATGTTTCTCTGATTAAATAGATACTTATGTACCTAGAAATGATTTTTGGAAAAAATGAAGAGCAAACTATGAGGCAGCTACAGTTCAAATTTGACCCGCTTCTTGCTGAATTGACGGGAATTTGTCTTTTTCACCAGAGGTGGATCAAAACTTTTGATACCAAATCATTTGGTCAATTGTGCATTAAATATGTCCTAGTATTTTATAAAATTGTTTAGGTCCAATTTTGCAACAAATATATGGTAGGTCCTTCACAAAAAAACTCATTTCGGGCACTCAAAAAATGGAAAATGTATTTTCCGTGAAAATAAAATGAAAACTCCCTTAGGCAACATTGTTTGGAATTCCAAGATGCACCCTTGTGCACAATATGAGATCATCTGAACAAACTATGCCATGAATGTGGGCATAAGATTGATCATTTGGCTTGAAAGCCATAAATCTTCACGCATGATAGCTTATTGCTGAGAACACTTTTTTTAAAATAATTGTCATATTACAAGTTTATTATTTTTCCTGGAAACTTGGTCACATATAATGACACAAATGCGAAGGTTTTCCAATTTTTTGATTTTTTTGAATGTTTTATGCCCGTTTCAAAATGCGGTCAAAACGGCGGGCTTGACCATTCCTAGCTAGTGGTTGAATCTTGGATTTTTTTGATGTTTCTCTGATTAAATAGATACTTATGTACCTAGAAATGATTTTTGGAAAAAATAAAGAGAAAACTATTAGGCAGATGCAGTTCAAATTTGACCCGCTTCCTACTGAACCGGCGGGAATTTGTCTTTTTCACCAGAGGTGGATCAAAACTTTTGACACCCAACCATTTGGTCAACTGTGCATTAAATATGTCCTAATATTTTAGAAAATTAATTTGGTCCAAAATTTTAACAAATATATGATAGGTCCTTCACAAAAAAAACTCACTTCGGGCACTCGGAAAATGGAAAATGTATTTTCCGTGAAAAGAAAATGAAAACTCCCTTAGTCAACATTGTTTGGAACTCCAAGATGCACCCTTGTGCATAATATGAGATCATTTGAACAAACTATGCCATGAATGTGATCATAAGATTGATCATTTGGCTTGAAAGCCATGAATCTTCACGCATGATAGCTCATTTCTGAGAACACTTTTTTAAAATAATTGTCGTATTACAAGCATGTAACCAGCTTATATCGATATTTTCATAGTAATGGAGACATAAGACAAGTGCCATATTAAGCTCAGATAATATTTTTATTAGTATCTCAAAGCTGGAAATGCATGATAAGGAGAGAGGGTGATATGGCGAGAGAAGAAGAAATACACGAGGATTCAAAACGCATACAGTAGACACAATTGATATTGAATAACTATTTTTTTTCGAAACGGAGGTATTGAACAACTATTAGATACGCCCCGTAGCAACGCACGGGCCTTTTACTAATAAGAATTATGAACCCTAGAACTCAATATCTATCCTAATAAAAATTATGAACCCTAGAACTCAAATTATGTCCTAATTTTTTGTCCTGATAAAAATTCACTAAAAATTAAGAACTTACTGGACTTGCAGCACTAATAGAAATTTATATTTTTATATTGATTTTTTTCTCTAAACTAAATCCTACTACCCTAGTTAACATCTAGTTAAACCTTGCTTTCCTAACATTTGTAAATAAACCCTACAGCCCTAACCCTACCGCCCTAGTTAAGCATATTATTTTTCCTGGAAACTTAGTCACATATAATGACACAATGCGAAGGTTTTCCTTTTTTTTGATTTTTTTGAATATTTATGCCCGTTTCAAAATGTGGTCAAAACGGCGGGCATGACCGTTTCTAGCTAGTGGTTGAATATTGGAAAATTTTGGTGTTTCTCTGATTAAATAGATACTTATGCATCTAGATATGATTTTTAGAAAAAATAAAGAGCAAACTATGAGGCAGCTGCTGTTTAAATTTTACCCGCTTCCTACTAATTTGGCAGAAATTTGTTTTTTTACTACAGGTGGATCAAATATTTTGACACCCAACCATTTGGTTAATTGTGCATTAAATATAGCCTACTATTTTAGAAAAATAATTTGGTACCATTTTGCAACAAACATATGGTAGTTTCTTCACAAAAAACCGATTATTGGCACTCCAAAAATTGAAAAATGATTTTTTGTGCAAACAAAATGAAAACCCCTCAAATCAACATTGTTTGTCGTCCCAAGATATGCAAATGCGCAAAATATTGGGCCATTTGAAAAAATTATAAACGGGTAATATGTTGAATGTTTATCCAGTATAAGAGGGTACAAAATATAAGAAAACAGAAGGAAAACACAAAATTGCACTAGTTGAATTATGATTGGTGCAATCTGTTGTGGCATGGATCAGTGACATGGCAAACATCCATCCATCGATCCATTCATGCAACCCACCGCAGTAAACATCCGTCCATCGATCCATTCACCCAGTCTTTCTCCCTCTTGCGCGAACCCTAGAGTTCCTACGCACCCACAGCCGCGACCTCCAACCATCTCCCTCCCTCAGATCTCGATCCGCCGCCGCCCCAATCGTCGATGACCCTCACCGTAGACAAGAGCGAGCCCATGCCCAGATTCACGAGTGGAGCCCGGCGAAGCTGCCCGCAAACTGCTCCTCTTCCCCACCCCCGATTCCTCTCCAATCTTCGCCGCCGCCGCCGATCCCCACCCCCACCGCCGACCTCGTCTCCCCGTCCTCGGCCCCATCCCCACCTCCGGCCGACCTCCCTCCTCATCTCGTCCATCCACCCATGGAAACCTCCTTTTCCACGGATCCACACACCCACCCACGCCCACCCATGGATGGATGGATGGATGGGGCGCACCAGTTCCGGCGACGGCGACGCCGGATCCACACCCACCTACACAATGGAGGCCGGCCGCATCGGGATCCATCGCCTGCTCTCGGTCTGGTGCGGCACAGCAGACCACACTGGAGATTGCTACTGCGGTGGCCATCGACGACGGCGCATCTCTGGCGGGACCTAGATGCCCAAGGTATGTACGAAGTCCTTGCCAAGTCTTCCATCTCCTCTCATGTACGGCGGGACCTAGACTGATTACATTCATCTCAGGCATGCATCCGTGGTTGGTGACCTTGCATGCGGCCCTTGCCGGAGGCTGGTTGGCTGGATGGACGGGCATCCGGGATGCTGGTGTTTGCAGCCTTATATCTCAGGTGTGGTTTCTTCCTGCCGTCGTCCCATACTCGTCCCTTGTTGTTCTAAATTTTCTTGAGGCTTGTGTTTGACATCTCTCGTCGGTGCTGTTTCCATCGCAGGGAAGACGCCTGCTAAAATGTGTGCATGCCAAGATTCCTACAGTTCCAGACTGATTAGTGAGATTACAGTTATAAGGGTGGATCGATTAGCATACTCTGCCTACTGAATGCCAGTCTGAGAGGTAGCATCTGCTATCGTCAGGTTATATAAGGTGCATCCACATAAACTGATTTCTCACTCAGCTACGTATAATCTGTGTGGAGAAGACTGACAATAGACTGATAGGTTAATATGAACATCAAATAACTTAAACAAGGACATTGTTTGTGTTAACCCACCACTCTTTTATTGAATTTTCCCTACTGGACCTTACAAGCAGCAGCCTTCACAACTCTTTCATTTCATACCCAATAACTGGGAAAGAGTGTGGCATCAGCAACAGAGCTTTTCTTGTACCAAATGCATGCACATCACATGGCTGCTCAAGTCCTTCCTTCCTTCTGTCTTTGTATAAAAATCTTCTTCAGTTTTGTACATGGTCCCTGGTTCCTTTGATGACATTAGTCAAAATACACTGATGGTTAATTATATATATATATATATATATATATATATATATCCACATAGCAAGTATACGGTATTATCCTATACATTTCACATGATGGAAGAGACATTACTTACATCCGTACCAGGGGCGAATCTACTGGGGTGCTTTAACAGGCTCGAGCCCCCCCTCCAGAGATGCAATTTATTTTTTTCTACTAGTATTTGGCCCAGCCCAGGCAATCAGCGGCAGCCCATTAAGCGCACACAATCAAAATCCTGTCTATACTCGTTCCAATCAAAATCCAATCTGCTTGAGCCTGCCCTCTGTTTTTTCCCAAGATTCACCACTGATTCGTACTGAAGTGTTAAAGTATGCATGTTTTGCTTAGTTGAAAATTTTGAGATATCGTACTGAAAGAGCATGCGAATGATGTTCACTCTGTTATGCTTCTAAAGCATCTGAATGGTGTTCATTGCTGTTTAAATGATGTTCATCTGCTATGGTTTGCTTCAGCTCGTGTGGATGGGAGGTGGATGCCAGCACGGATCCGGCGTCTCCGACCTCGGCATCCACAAGGAGGAGCGGCGACAATTACATACCCAACCATGGGGCAGCCTCCCTCTACCTCTCTCACATTCCCTGATTTTGCTGCTGCTCTAAATTCATTTTCACTTGATTGAATCTAGTGCTACTGCTCTAAATTCACTTGCATGTTTGACTAAATCATAAAAGAATGAATAGGTGTTGGCTTTAGAGTGCTAGTTTGTATACTCTAGCAGGCGAAGCACGTCCGTGCAAGCTAACTTCAACAAAGCAGACTAGTAGCTTAATTGATTCTTTGTTAGCTAGTAGTACTTGGACGTGCAGTCTCACGTATACGTACGAGCTTAGTAGAGCTAGCGACTGATCGATCTGACTTCTTGCGGCAGACCGTAGCGACTTCGTAACTCAGGGAACTGAAAAACGATGGAGATTTTGTGGATAGCCACAGGGGCGTGTCACTCCTAGCTTTCTTTGTATTGCTTTGATCGACTTAGAAAGATTACAATGGCTGGGTGCACTTATGATGCACTTAGTGTGCCACCACCAGATGACTGACTGAATGTGTATTTGTACTAGCGCGTGCCGACGAAGCAGGAACACACCCAATGCCCTGGCAGGAACACCGAGTTGTGGAAAGTAGCGGCTCGCAATCGTGGTCAGGGACCGACCGTCCGAGAGTAGACCGTGGAGACGTGGAGTTAAGTCCAGGCAGTTCCTTGTAATATTTTGGATCTCATTTTAGTTATGATGAATTGATATATAATGATGTTTGATCTGCTTCTGCTTGATTCCTTACTTGTTGTAGGACATTGCAGTCACGTAGATTTTGCTGGTTGTGGCATTGCTTGAAATTGGATTATTGGATAGCTGGAGCTGCGTAGGATTTCTTCTAATTTACTCCAGGAGACCAAGACCAAGCTTCATGAATTCAGGTGCTCTCTCTCATTTTCTTGAAACAATGTTGCCAAAAAGGCATTTATCTGGTTGTGACAAAATAAAAGAAAGAAGAAACTTGTAGATAAAATCATTGGAGCTTGTATATCCAAATCCTATAATTATATACTCTCTCTGCTCCCAGGGCGCCGCCCAGGTGGTCATGTGGGATCCTCTCGAACAGCCCGTGCTCGCTGTCGACTTCGATGGCAGGGTCACCCGCTCCATCGGCTCCCTCTCCGGCGGGATGTACTAGTCAGATTTCATCCCCTACGTCAACTCATACACAGAGATCTACATGTACTACTCGGATTAATCTCTGTTCTGCTGTACAATTACACTCGCAAGCTGTCTTACCGTATTATTGGATCTGTTGATCACTGCCTACATGTTAGATCGGTTTGATTTTGAAATGCAGCGAGACTTTGATGTTTCTGAATTCTGATGTGAAAGCATGTCTACGTCAGCTGAACTTTGCATGACTGTTCCTGTAGATCGATGGTGATATCAGCATGCATCCTAATTGTCAATCTCGAGTTTGCACTTCTATATGTTTTTTATGTGAAACACTTATGCATGACTAATTTTTAAGTTGATACAATTTCTTTGGTAGACAAGCATGGAAATATGTATTAACTTTCCTGAAAATTGAGCTTTTCTTAACTAATCAAGAACTCCCCTCATTATGTAAAACACCTATGCATATGACTAATTCTGCACGGCAATTCTGTTCAATTCTAATTTCTTTGGTAGTCAATTCTGTTCAATTGTGAAACACCTATGATATGACTGTGAAAGCATGTCTACGTCAGCTGAACTTTGCATGACTGTTCCTGTAGATCGATGGTGATATCAGCATGCATCCTAATTGTCAATCTCGAGTTTGCACTTCTATATGTTTTTTATGTGAAACACTTATGCATGACTAATTTTTAAGTTGATACAATTTCTTTGGTAGACAAGCATGGAAATATGTATTAACTTTCCTGAAAATTGAGCTTTTCTTAACTAATCAAGAACTCCCCTCATTATGTAAAACACCTATGCATATGACTAATTCTGCACGGCAATTCTGTTCAATTCTAATTTCTTTGGTAGTCAATTCTGTTCAATTGTGAAACACCTATGATATGACTGTGAAAGCATGTCTACATCAGTACAATTTTGCATGCATATTTTATTGACTAGATATATGCGTGTTGACTGTTCGTCTGTTCCTATGTACTGCATATTGTGTAATGGAGTTTGCTTGTATGGTGTTTGTGAAAATGTTTGTATGAAAATAATCTGACATTGGTGACAGCGTACATGGCCATTAGAAATGCGGAAGCGTACAGCGGCTGCGGCCACCCATGCCCTGCTTCTCCTGGTCTCTGTGTACCATGCCTGCATACTCTGTTTGTGATTTGTTCTAGCAAGTCTCTGTTCATGGGAAATAAGCTCTCTAGGATTCATTGGACCAACAACTACTTGTTCTAGCATGTTTATTTCAAGCAATTTGTCATTCATGCTGTTTGATGAACCGGTACCCATGTCGGGAGACTAGTAGAACTTGCAAACTTCAGTTTTCTCACCAGTAGTCACTTATCCTGCTGTTCATGTCCATACAACATTTGTATTAGTTCTATGTTACATCTGCTGCAAACAATTTATTAATGTGGGATGTGGCTCTATGTCAAGTTCTCTTTCTCTTCTAAAGAAATCCCCTCTACCTCTGGTGTGCAGCAAGTTGATTGTTTTGTATCTGTATTATTGTTCAGATTGGCCAAGTGTTCGTCGATCTGCAAGCCTGTTTAAGAGCTGGATTGGCCGGTCCAATTCAACACGGAGCTGTGTGTATGTTGAAACTTTTCGTCCATCAAGCGTCGCCTCGCCGCCTCCGACCGCCCCGACGACGCCCTTGCCTTCGCCAACCTCCACTCCTCCATGAGGTACGCATGCATTTCTATTGCTATTGCTCGCACTTTGTTCCTGATGTATTCCTTTGACTAATGAACCTAGCAGCATCAAAGTCTAGAATATCCCCACCAAAATGCATTGGCTTGTTGAACCCTTGTGCTGGTTAGAAATGCAGAATTGTGATATTGTGCTGGGAGCAATCTTGCTACAGTCATCAGTTAGATTTCAGCTTTGCATCTTTTCAGGTTTAACTGTTGGTTTACATTGAAACTGTTAAGCAAGTATCAAATTGAGTATATAGTGTGCAATTTGTGTTTAGTAATCTAGTAGCTCATAAGCATCAGACCATATGTTTTCTTATAAGCAAACTATATTGATGGTTGCAAGATAAGTTAAAATATACTAGTGCTACCTTGATTTTTATACTACTTGCCATTTATTTTCTTCGCTTGATGTTTTATGTGCTTCTGATGCGTGATCCTTCTAATGCTAGGTGATTTGTTTCTTGCAATTTGGAAGAGGAAGATGATGAAGCGTGGTTGTTATCTATCAATATGCCTTGTGTTCTGGTTGTACTTCATAGCTAGTTACATTGTATTCTGTACTGGTCTGGTTGTATGAACACTATGTAAAGATTGTAATAGGCTAATTTTGGCTATCATTTCAAGCATATAGTTTTGTTTCACTTGAAATATTTGTCATCTGTGTACTGTGAAAATGTGAGAAATAAAAAGCTGATGAGTTGGACCTACTTATTGGTAGAGGCTAAGGCTCAAAACGTAAAATAGCCTGCAAAAAGGCTGAGGCCCAAAAAAGAAGTCGACTGTAAAAAGGCTAAGGCCCAAAACAAATGGACCATAAAAGTTCTATGTCTTAGAAACCAAAAATGCCAAATTGTTGGGCTTGGCCCATGTAGCTGATCAAAATTGATATGAAAATAAATAATAAATTGGCTGAATCGTTGGGCTCGGCCCATGTAAAACACCTAATCAGATCGGGCTGAATCTTGTCAGTGACCTTTTCAATTGGTCGCAATTTTGACATCTCAGATTGCCACGCCAGATCCGACGTGGCCCGGGGAGACAGCCAGCGACCAAAACAAAAGGTCATGGGTTCAACGACCTTCTGTTTTGGTTGTAGACGTCTACGACCTCACAGAGAAGGTCCTTAATTTCAGTTTACGACTACCAGCTTTTGACCTTCTGTTTTTGGTCACAAAAAGGTCACAAATGAAAAACAGTGACCTTTCAGTGACCAATAGTCAAGGTCACAAGTTGACATATTTTTTGTAGTGGAAGAAGTAGGTCGGTTGAGCCATGAGGGGCCCACGAGGAGGGAGGACGCGCGTAGGGGGGTAGGCGCGCCCCTGCCTCGTGGCCACCTCGTTGGTTGCTTGACGTGAAGGAAATATGCCCTAGAGGCAATAATAAAGTTATTATTTATTTCATTATTTCATGATAAATGTTTATTATTCATGCTAGAATTGTATTAACCGGAAACATGCACTACTAGGAAAAGGGCTATAGATAATATGAACACTAATGGCGCACCACACATGTGGTGCGCCACTACTATATACTAATGGCGCACCGTGGATATGGTGCGCCATTAGTAAAATTTTTTTTTATTTTTTTTTCAAAAATACTAATGACGCATCAGGGGGATAGTGCGTCATTACTAGTTTTAACTAGTAATGGCGCACCAGTAATATGCGCCATTGCTATCTATACATATGGCGCACCCCTACCAGTGAGCCATTGCTATCACTCCATATCCCCTCTAGTCACGTTCCCGGCCGCCAGCCTCTTCCTCCCCCTCCCTCACACCAGATCCAGTGCAAAGGCAAAGCGAAGAGGGAGGCTCCTTCAGTCGCGGCCTCTCCTTCCTCGAAGCCCACGGCCGAGAGCAGACGGAGGAGAGGAGAGAAGAGAAAGCTCTTGTGCTCGCGCGACGACGACGATGACGACCTCCGCCGCGGCGACGATGAGCCCCCTTCGCGCCCTCCTCGTCCTCGCCGCCGTCCTCGCGGCGTGCCTCGGCCCCGCGGCGGCGGACCAGCCCGGGTAGGTGCCCCTCGTCCCCGCTCATTTTCCCTCCCCGATCCGATCGATCGGGAGGCTGTATCTGACCCACTCTCTCGCCTCGCCTTGTGGGTGCAGATCCGTCGAGGGATACACCATCGCCGGCCGCATCAAGATCGATGGTCAGTGCCCTCTCCCCCGTGGTTCAAACTAGACGCATCTGGTAACTTCTGCGTGCGTGGGTAGGCGGGCGGGATCCAGTTTCGTGCTCTGCTCGAACCTGACCAATTTGGTGGAATTATCTCTGCGGCGCGTGATCCAAGTAGGGCCAAGTGTGTCGATGCTACTGATCTCCCTACTGTACCACTATGCATCGCCGTTGCTTAGGCAGCATGCTTACAGGCATTAGTGTCCATATTATCCAGCTTCATCTTTGAAACTAATGTGCTTCCCCCCTTCAGGTTCATCGCCGTTGCTTAGGCAGCATGCTTACAGGCATTTAATGGAACCATGAGCTTAACCTTCTTTTTTGTTTTAACATCTTTACAGCCAAGTAGAAAATAATGTGCTTCCCATGCTCAACCTCTGTTTGGACTCAGGTTCTGCAGAATTGCCTCAGTTCATTTGTCTTACTACTGGGCTAGTGTCACCTTGTAGTTGTAAATATATAATATAACCTATTTCCTTGAGCGAGGAAGTAGCTAACATAGCACTCAAATTCCCCCCTTCAAACAATAATAACTAAGCTCAAAAGAATGATGAGGTGGTTACACAGCTGCTGACAAATCAAGAACTTAACTTTTGCGTGTGTTTGTGTGTGCAGCTTTAACATCTTTACAGGGGTTTCGGTAGTTCATAGTTGGGATTAAACCTTAAATGTAGCCATGGTTTATTAAACGTAGGAAAACAACAACAAGTCGAAAGAAAAGTAGTTCCCATGCTGAACTTCATTTTATATAGACTGAACTATAGTTTGTTGGACACCCTAGATTGCTGGACGATCTTTAGGCGTCTCTGCAGCACATAGCAGGCCAATCTTAACAAGAGCGATGATATGAAGATCATTGTTCCTGCAGCCATTTAATGACTTTCCTGGTCTGAAGCACTCTTTGCTTCTTGGTCATCTTGGGTCCCACAAAAGAGATTCATGATTCTTGGATCCAGAACGGTAGAACCTCACAAATCATATAACAGTGTAATGGATCCAGTTTTTCTTCCATCACATCTTCCTTATTGCTTCCTTGCTGGATTCCTTATCACTCCTGACACAAGGAGAAACTGAAAGGGGCATTGCTTTCCTGACACTGTTATCTGTGAACAGTACTTGTCATATTGTCCCCCTGCCACTTATTATGAAGTCCTACAAGAAAATGATATGGTCAAAATGTATTGTCTTGCTTTAGCCTTTTCTACCATGTGTTTATCCTTTAATTTTTCCATGAGCCTTGAGGATGCTGCTCTCATTTCACAGAGATATGGATTTTCATACTAACGGTTTTATTGCTGTGGCTTCCCATACACAATGACCGGTTCCTGGAAAAGCAACTGATGTTCTTGCTGCTGTGTTTATAGCAACACAAGTTATGTACGGATTATCACTTTTATTTCTGACTGGTTGCCCTTTCACAGTTATTGTGTTTCAGTTACTGCATGGTTGTCGATAATTCTCCTTGGATATACTAGTCTTCTCCCTTCTCTTTGTAATAATGGTCTGCTGATTTTGTGGGCTTTATCAATAATCCCCTCTACCCTCTGCTGCCCAGATCGAAATCGTCTTCTCCAAAAATTCTTCTATTAGTAATGTCCTTGCCACATGCGTTTCAGTTTTCAACTTTAGCAGTCTGATGTACAAGTTTAACATCTTTACACGGGCATGATTAGTTCATAGTTGGGCTTACACCTTAAAGTATTGTAACACAAGTTTATTAGGTGTTGGAAGAAACAACCAAGTCGTAAGAAAAGTTCCCATGCTGAACTTTATTTTATATATGCTGCATCCTTTTGTTCTGAATATCTAAATCAATCAACAGATGTAGGAACATGATTATTCAGTAGCTTCTCATAGAGAGAGGGGAATTGACGAATTGTCCAGATCCACGCATGCAAATCAGAGTGCCTCTCTGCTAGAATATATGTTTGTTGATAAAACTGAGTACACCATGACTACCCCAATTGATTAATATTTCTTGATTTTCCTTCTTTTATATGCATGTCTAATCTCTGATTTATCCATATATATGTTAGCCGACAGAAAACGGTCGAATCTTAGTGCTGCTACCCCATGAACACATTTTTTAATTTGACTGTACATTCAAATGAAGCCAAGTGGAGTAGTATACTGGTAGTATAGTATAATAATATTATCAAAAGGTAAATGCCCTGATTATTTAGCTCTGTCAGATAAATACTCGTCGAAAGTGGGCTCCTATCAAAATTTGTTTCCATTATAATCTTACTCATACAATATTCACACCATGTAATTCTGGAAATATATGCTCATATCTAGTTCTGCATAAAAAATGACAGTATTGACATGTTATAAATAGTTTGTTTGTGTTTCTGTTTATTTTGTTACATTTTGCAGGGATAAAGTGAAGAAAAAGAAGAAAAGATTACTAGAAGATTAGTTTTAGGATTTTCTTTTATTTCCTTGCAATTTTCCTTTTATTGGAAACTTGTAAAGACATTGTAATATTCTTACTATAATAAAAATTATGATTCTATTTCATTTTTGTTTTTAAATTATTTTTCCTTATAGGTTGTTTTTTGTAAATTTAGATTTTTTTTGTTTTCCAAATACATTACTAGTGGCGCATTTAAGCCCTTATTAGTGGCGCACCTTCCTTTATTACTAGTGGCGCACTTATAAAGTTATTAGTGGCGCACCTGGAGGGAATACTAGTGGAGCAACGAATGGCATACTAATGGCGCACCACATGGTGCGCCATTAGTATCTGGCATACTAATGGCGCACCAGTGGTGCGCCATTAGTAAAAAATACTAGTGGCGTGCTACTAATGGCGCACCGGTAGTGCGCCATTAGTAGGCAAAACCGGTGCGCCATTAGTAGGCCTTTTCCTAGTAGTGATGATACATGTGTGAATACATAGACAAACAGAGTGTCACTAGTATGCCTCTACTTGACTAGTTCATTAATCAAAGATGGTTATGTTTCCTAACCATGGACAAAGAGTTGTTATTTGATTAACGGGATCACATCATTAGATGAATGATCTGATTGACATGACCCATTCCATTAGCTTAGCACCCGATCGTTTAGTATGTTGCTATTGCTTTCTTCATGACTTATACATGTTCCTATGACTATGAGATTACGCAACTCCCGTTTGCCAGAGGAACACTTTGTGTGCTACCAAACGTCACAACGTAACTGAGTGATTATAAAGGAGCTCTACAGGTGTCTCCAAAGGTACATGTTGGGTTGGTGTATTTCGAGATTAGGATTTGTCACTCCGATTGTCGGAGAGGTATCTCTGGGCCCTCTCGGTAATGCACATCACATAAGCCTTGCAAGCATTGCAACTAATGAGTTAGTTGCAAGATGATGTATTACGGAACGAGTAAAGAGACTTGCCGGTAACGAGATTGAACTAGGTATTGAGATACCGACGATCGAATCTCGGACAAGTAACATACCGATGACAAAGGGAACAACATATGTTGTTATGCGGTCTGACCGATAAAGATCTTCATAGAATATGTAGGAGCCAATATGAGCATCCAGGTTCCGCTATTGGTTATTGACCGGAGACGTGTCTCGGTCATGTCTACATTGTTCTCGAACCGTAGGGTCCGCATGCTTAAGGTTTCGATGACAGTTATATTATAAGTTTATGAGTTTTGATGTATCGAAGGAGTTCGGAGTCCCGGATGGGATCGGGGACATGACGAGGAGTCTCGAAATGGTCGAGACGTAAAGATCGATATATTGGATGACTATATTCGGACATCGGAAAGGTTCCGAGTGATTCGGGTATTTTTCGGAGTACCGGAGAGTTACGGGAATTCGCCGGGAGAAGTATTGGACCTTATTGGGCCATACGGGAAAGAGAGAGGGGCTGCCTAGGGCGCGCCATAGAGAGGGCCAGCCCTCCCCTCCTCCACTCCTTTATATACGGGGGCAGGGGGCACCCCATAGACACACAAGTTGATCTTCATGATCGTTCCTTAGCCGTGTGCGATGCCCCCCTCCACGATATTACACCTCGGTCATATTGTAGCGGTGCTTAGGCGAAGCCCTGCGACGGTTGAACATCAAGATCGTCACCACGCCGTCGTGCTGACGGAACTCCTCCCCGAAGCTTTGCTGGATTGGAGCCCGGGGAGCGTCATCGAGCTGAACGTGTGCCAAGAACTCGGAGGTGCCGGAGTAACGGTGCTTGGATCGGTTGGACTGGGAAGACGTACGACTACTTCCTCTACGTTGTGTCAACGCTTCCGTTGTCGATCTACAAGGGTACGTAGATCACACTCTCCCCTCTCGTTGCTATGCATCACCATGATCTTGCGTGTGCGTAGGAATTTTTTTGAAATTACTACGTTCCCCAACATGACGTCCACTCCAAGTCCTCTGGATCACGTTTGTTCCAAAAATCACGCTCCTGAAGATTTCATTCCGTTTGGACTTCGTTTGATATTCTTTTTCTAGGAAACACTGAAATGGGCAAAAAAACAGCAATTTGGGCTGGGCCTCTGGTTAATAGGTTAATCCAAAAAATAATGTAAAAGTGTGAAATAAAGCCCATTAACATCCAAAACAGATAATATAATAGCATGGAACAATAAAAAATTATAGATACGTTGGAGACATATCACTTACCGCGCGGGAAAACCCCGCTCTCGACTATTAAATAGTCAATATACTAATATTGTATCCATGGATTGCGCCATGGAGCAAACCCTCAAAAAATGACGGTACACATTTACGGAGTACAGTACACAGCACGCCCATTGCGTTCGGGTCACACCCCAGGCGATCGGTCGGTCTAGCACGCCGCTCTCCGAATGGAACACACGTCATATTTTGAGATAAGCTCTATAAACCAGAAAGGAGGGAGTAGTACTGCAACAAGCTATCCGTCCAGGTCGCGGTGGACGGACATGCGATAGTGGATTCGATACTGTAGAAGCAGTAGTAGTAACATCATTGTTCGTCCTCTCGAAGAGGCGAAGAGCCAAACGCAACCCGAACATGGTAGTTGCGAACCTTGGAGCATGTATATAGCCAGGTATGTGAGCCCACTATTGTAGTACTTGCTAGTATAGCCCTGTAAACCAGAAAGGAGTATTTGCCTTTCTAGAGATTTCAACAAGTGACTAGACTACACCGACACGGAGTACATATAGAGAAAAATGAGTGAATCTACACCGTAAATAAATACGTAGTTCTCTCGTTTTCCTCTCCGCCTTGGTTGCGGTGCAAACCATTTAGTATACTATCACCTTGCAATTTATGAAGTCACCATAGGCACCTCGTCGTCGATGGGAACGTCTCCTGACACACGATAGATGTGAGCGGTAGTCGCCTCCATATGTGCTTGAATGCCAATGAGGGAGAGGGTAGCGGTTCCCGAGATGTTGAACGGTCAATGATGCATCCTCAATTACATGCAGAGGAAATTAATTGGAGAGGCATAATAGAGCCAGCACGATGTGAATGCAATAGAGTTTGGACTCTCATATAAAGGCGCCCCACCACTCCAATCCATCTACTCATAGTCTTTGTGCAACATTGCTCACTCCAACCCAAGACCAAGTGACCAGAAGCCACAAGCACCTATGGAGGCGATGGACGCGAGCGGCAGTCGGCTATGCCAAATCATCCAAGGCGCCGACCTGCAGCCCACGCGGCGCAGCGTTTCCAGACGGTGTTGGCGACCACCAGCGTCGTAGCCCTCGCCGACGCCGGCTTCGCCTCTCGCATGGATGACATGATGGTCAACTCCATCCACAAGTTCACCGCCTCAAGAAGCGCGCGGACGACCTTCCCGTACTGCTCCAACCCGCGTGCCCAGGATCCTCATTGCCTGCCACCCTCATCGGCCTCCATGGTGACGAACTCTTTCAAGCCCTGGTGGCCCTGGAGGTGCCAGAGGTCGCGACGAAGAATGTGCACCTCGAGGCCGCGCTCGCCGCGCAGCGCCTCGCCATGCAAGAAACCGTCGACTTGCACATCCATGTCTACAAGGAAATCGTCTACATAGGCCACTACAAGGCCAACGAGGACAGAAAGACGTTGGCCTTCTTCCAGCGGCTGGAATCTTTGGATGCCATTGTTCAGAAGCATGTCGACCTAGCCACGAAAGCCGCTACTACTTAGACGCTGTTCGGTGGTCCGGCGCCCTGAGTCGAGGAGGTGGACGTCGACGATAGATGCATCTCTTCTTCTTGCCTCCTATAACCAGCACTGCATCGCCTCATGGCCTTAATGTTTTATTAGTATAGTACTCCCTCCTTTTCCAAATATAAGTTGTAGGCATCTTTGTTGTACTTATTATTTGAATCTTATTTGTTGGTTATGGATCTTGCAAGCTGGGAATCAATAAGATGTGTAGGCATCTTTGTTGTACTTACTATTTGGATCTTATTTGTTGGTTCTGAATCTTGCAAGCTGGGAAACACGACATGATGATGCATATTATAAAAACCATAACAAACAGTTCAAACTTGGTAGTATTATCTGTGTGAAAGTGCGAAAAATGTGCTGATCATGTGCGTCTTGAGAATAATAATTCTAATTGTTGTGCATGTTGATCTTGTGGCACTGATAGAACGAGCCAATGCATTGCTTGTTTTAAGTATAAATTTCTATTAAAGATAATTAAATTTAAGTAAAGTGACCACTAACTCTTGTTATTACAGTACCAATACAAACCCGCTCGTGAACCGACGTGTGGCCGGAGTAGGTTTCTTAATGGAGGCGTTTGAATGCGCCAAGGGTGCATCTTCTGCCAGGCATGCAACGGGCGAGGGAGGGGTAGTAACTGTTGTCGCCTGTACACACTGAGTTTACTGTTGAATCCAGTTCCCCAAGAGCTAAAAAACGAACTGCTGCTGCCGCCTACCCACTCGTTCACTTGAAGAGACTCCAATGGTGATCCGAGGGGTGAGCCTGTTGGATATGGATTTCAGCAAGGAGTTCCCCTTTGAGTTCGCCGTCCAGTCCTATGGCTGCACCAAGTTGAATGTGATGTATACCAACGATCCAGACTCGGTGAAGCTCTACCTCACCGAGTTCAAGCAGTACCTACAGGACGATAAAGCACAAGGTCGCAGGACTAGACCTTGTGCCCGTCCATTCGTCTCCTGACAGGGACCAGCGGATCACCTCGCCCAGGTATGTGTACGGACGAGGTTATCGTCTACCACTGTTGTAGGGCCATTAGAGGTTCTGGAGCATTCATCCTTTTCATCGGCAGCACCGACTGCACCTTCACTATGGTGGAGAGAAGGAATAACGCGACGATTCGGCCATCTGGTGCAACAAGCTTGTCGACATCCAGAAGTAATACAAGATCATGGGCAATGCGCAGGAGAAGGACTCTGTGGTTGACCTCGCCGAGACCATCATCGACCCCTGATACACCAACACGAAAGAAGACAATGATACCAAAGGACTTGAACATGTGGGAGGTACCTCTGAATCTACCCTACATAACCTACACGGCCAAGGAAGCATATGATGCTACGACATGTACAGGCGGATCTTGAACATGAGGGCATGTCTGCTTCCTGTAACCGACCAGTACACGAACAACCGCGACATCATGATCAAGCGTGCCAGGAAGGTCTAGATGTTGTACTTTATCTGTTTATAAGCACCTTTATCATCTGACCATGCATCAGCCTATGTGTCATAATTATCTGTTTTGCCTGAAATATTTCTTTTAAGAACCCATTAACCTGTTTGCTTTTTTAGTGGCTATTTGCTTATGTATGTAACTAGTTCACTCGTCCGTATAAAAAAACTAGTTCACTCGATTTCCGTGCTTTGAATCTCTTTCCTCCCAACATATTCCCCTTCTCAGGTGGACCCAGCAGGTCTCGTACACAGACATATGGGACCAACCACCTATCCATTTGTATTTCTTTATTTTGTTCAATCTTTCGTCCTCGTCCTATACAACGGCTGGCCATCATAGCCTATGGCATTGGCCAGGCCATCCCTCTACTCCCACACATTGTCCGGCGGCGGCAGCTCCACCGGCCCACCCTGCACCCGAACAAGTCAACCCCCATAGTCCCCTCAGCCTGCGTCTTCACCCGCTCCGGTTCGTTCGGTCCGAGGTCTCAACGTCGTCCTCCTCCTTGGTGCTCTCGCCCCGGCGCCGCCATTTGTCGTTCCCAACATTGTCAGCAAAACAAGAGGAATCGAGAGACAACTGTTCGTCGAGAGGCTGACAGTCCCGGGCCCACCAGGTCCATGGCCTAGGTTCCGTTGTTTAACATGGGCAGCCCACGACATATTTCAACTTTTTTTGGATCCAGCAGGTATCAAGCGGCCTCTAGACCTCCCAACCTAGCTTGTCTATAAGATCAGCAGCCGAAGTTATGTTTGTTTTTCAAGACGACGCACAACTCAGTTCTATTTTTCTATAAGAATGCAAAACTGAACCTATGTTTTCTATAAGAATGCAAAAATGAACATATATTTATATCTTATTTTATTACATATATATATATATATAATAGAAATAACATAAGGTTCCGTTAAACCTGTCGTTCGTCCAACCATTTTATAGACCTTCCCACTTCCTTTATTTTTCATTTTCATTAATCCTATATCTGAATTTTCTCCCACTTTCTTTTTCGATGTAAACCGAGTTTTCTCACAGTACTTTTCCCTAGAACCAACTCAACTGTCCCACGTCTAGCCTAAAAAATAACAATACCCACGTCCTATTAACTCATCAAATTAAAATGATATTTTATTTCGTAAATTGGAATTTCTTACAAAATAATAATAATTTTTTATATATAATTTGGCAAGTTAACTCCTAGTGATTGCGTACATAAGCTTGCAAAGATTTTACTAACCAATGTAGTAATAGACGTGCAATCATGTGTTTATGTTTTTATAACATTTCTCCGTCCAGCCCAACATGATATTTTGAACCAGCCCAGCAAGTCCGCGGATTTCGAGAAAAATGCAAATGGGCTTTAAATTCTACCATATATATATATATATATATATATATATATATATATATATATATAAACAGGCTGCATAGATGCTACATCATTGTTTCACCCAGCCCACCAAATGGACTAAAAAACAAATGAACTGGCTGACATGTGGGCTAGTAGGTCGAAGTGTAAGCAAGGTGTTGGATTTACATCCAACGGCCGGCATTCTTCTTCAATCTCTCGTCTTCTTCCCCAGCGCTGTCGGGACCGCCTGCTCCAGCCTCCGGCATCTAGCGACGATGTTTTGCGCGCCTCAGCGAAACGCTAGCCCATCAACGGCCAGGCCATCCCTCCACTCCACACCTCCTGTTATTCTCTGCCGAACGTAGGCCCACCCTACACCCGAACCAGTCAAGTTTCCCACTCCTCTTCGTCTGCGACTCCACTCCCGCGTCTTCCCCATCTTCGGGTCATTCCATTCTGGGGCCTCACCGTCGTCCACCGCCTCGCTATGCTCGGCGTGGCGTCGTCAACAAACGAGGGTCATCGAAAAAGGACTGTACGTGGAGAGCCTGACAACTGGGACCCACGAGGTCCATGGTCGCACAAAAGGAAAGTTCCTCCTTATTAAGTTGTTTCCTCCCCCTGAAAGCTGGGACCCACCGGTTGTATCTTCGCATGGAAGGAAGTGCCTCATGTTCTAAAAAAACCATTCCTCCCGATGACAGCTGGGCCCCGACAGATTTGGTGGCTGACTTGTGGGCCTACTAAAAAGACGTGTACGCAGGGCTTTGTCAACTTAACCAACAAATGATTCTAGCAGCTGGACCGTTGGATGTTAATCCAATAGCCATGCTCCTTCTTCAACCTTTGTTCTTGCTCCTGTCTCCCGTGGGCGGTAGTGCTGCCGCGCACCCGAACCAGTCAAGTTTCCCACTCCTCTCCATCTGTGACTCCACTGCCGTGTCTTCCCCATCTCCGGGTCGTTCCAGTCTGGGGCCTCACCGTCTTCCACCGGCCATGGTGCACTCGGCACGGTGTGGTCAACATGGTCAACAAACGACAGTCATCGGAAGATGACTGTTCGTGAGAGGCTGACAGTGGGGACGCACCACGCCCATGGACGCATGCATGCAACTGCATCCTTTTTACCCTGAAAATCAATGTTTTCTCCCCTGACTGCTGGGATCCACCAGCTACATCTTCGCACACAAGGAAGTGCATCCATATTACGGGCAAAAAAATGATTCGCCCCCCTAACTGCTGGGACGCACCATCTACATCTTCGCATGCAAGGAAGTGCCTGACAGTCGAGACCCACCCGGTCGAAGCGTACGTAGCGTTGTCATTCTGGTCGAGAACGTGTACGTACATACTGGTCGATCGGTCTGTCTGCAGGTTGCAGCGATGGACCGTGGCCGTGTAAGGAAGGGCACGTGTCGGAGTAGAGGCACACACACGTAGCATGTACACGTACGTATAGTGGCCAGGGTGCAAGAAAGTAAATACGACCACGTACGTACATACGGGCGGGGTCTCGAACACCTACTCGCGCATACGTATGGCCAGGGCTCGTGTACATGGTTGTGGCTGGGTCAGAACGGAGAAATTGCATCATCGTCGTGTTCATGGGGAGGCAACGGAATGCGTCATGTCCATCGGGAGGCAACGGAACGCGTGCTATTCATCGGGAGCCAACCGGCTTGGACGGAACAACCGATGGAAATGAGGCATGGCGTACCGCAAAATGGAGGAAACGACCTTGTGTTCGAGCGGCCACGGTGGAAACAGGATCTTGTTCATCAGGAGGGGTTTGGTGTACCACAAAACGGAGGAAACGGACCTCCTACGGTCGAAACGGGGTCCTGTTGATCAGGAGGTGTGTGGCATACCGCAAAATGGAGGAAACAGACGTGTGTTGGAGCGCTATGGTCGAAACAAGGGTCCTGTTCATCGGGAGGGGTGTGGCGTACCGCAAAATGGGGCTCCACGAGATACTGTTCATCTCCACCGTTGACCTCCTCCAGCCTCCACGGGTTCCTGTTCATCCATTGTCGAATTCCTCCAGCCTCCACCTGCGACTGTTCATCCACGAGCTCCTGTTCATCCAGCCTCCACGGCGGGCTTCTCCACCGGCTACTGTTCATCCAGCCCTCTCCATAGGGTCCTGTTCAACCACCCCTCCACGGGCTACTGTCCATCCAGCCCTCCACCGGCTACTGTTCAACCAGCCCTCCACGGGCTCCTATTCATCCAGCCCTCCACGGGGTCCTGTTCATCCACCGGTTCGATCGATCGGGGTATTGTTCATCCAGCGGCAACGACCTCTACTAGCACGGGTTCCTGTTCATCCAACCCCCACCGGGAACTATTCATCCAAACCCTCCAACAACACTGACTATTCATCCAGAGGCAGCATCGATCGGCTTCAGTTAGCAGCAATAGCGAAGGAATCACTCGGGTTCAGTTAATAGCAAGGGATCGACCGATCACCGGGGTTCAGTAACACGTAGCCTGCAGTGCAATCGCTCGGGTTTAGTTAGAGCCCAACGCCTCGCTCGGGTTCAGTTACAGCGCAACACCTCGCACACACGCGCGTATGTATGAGAGAAACGCGCATCGCTCGCCCCCCGACCACCACCATAACCGGGAACTCCCTCGGTATTTTCCTTGCCCTCGCTTCTACCACAGTTTTCTCCGTCATGGACAACCCAAAGAATGTCATGCAGCTGCGTCTCCGGCCCGCCCAGGACGAAGAGCCCATTTTTTGTCATGATTTTTGGTCATAGAAGTAGGAGCCCACCACATCTATGATGATACTAGGTTTTGTCACAATTATCATCATAGAAGTGTCATAAGCATGATAGAAAACAATTTCGTTCGGCTAAAAATGTCACGGATGTGTCTTTTTTTGTATAGTGATAAGGGAACTAACACAAATGTTTAGTTTGCCCGCACCATTTGTGATATTGTCTGACATCGCACACGCTTTGCAAACGGCAACTGTGTGCATGCTTGCACATGTTTCCTCTCTGTGAACCATCTCGAATTATGGTGCATATCGCAAACGTTTGTGTTTTACCAACCGTGTGTGCAGTAAGAACCTAGAGAGTGTAATTTCACCATAATTTAATTGCTGCCTTTTCAAATTGTGCCGGATATGAATTTGAATTTGAATGTATGCTACAACTCTATTTATATCCGTCAGGTTCAAACAACCAATGCATTATTCGATTCATAGGTACATATGTTCAAGAATTACAGAAGAACCAAATAAAGAGTGATGAACCACAATTGTATACTTGTACTATTAAAGACGGTAAAGAAAGAGGCGAAATATATTCTGGTTGTTGAACAAGGTGAAGGGGAATGCCCATATTGTGCCCTCCTCCATGCAGAAGGCAAGCACGACTCTAGTCCAACCCCTTGTGATGGCCGACCACCCATCCTTCACGGTCTTCATGACAACATCTAGATAATCATCGTGTTCTGGTAGAAATACTTTAACCTTTGCATTCCCACCAATCATGTAGTTTGAGAGGTAATCTTGGGTAAACTGCTTTGGCAATCACTGCAAAGGAAAAAGATTCAGACATTGTCATCTAACACAACTCATTATGGGCAGTAAAAAGAAGGCTGTAGAATTCTTACTTACCATCCTACGGTTCGTTGTTGTCTTGGATAAAGTGTAAACAAATAGTATAATTGCCATCTTTGGACCCATTGTAACGCCCACGATGCAGCTATATCTCCCACGTGTCGGAGCACGACTTAGAGGCATAACCGCATTGTAGACAATGTCACAAGAGGGGTAATCTTTACACATCCCATGTACAGAATAAGGAAAGAGGTACATAGTTGGCTTACAATTGCCACGTCACACAATAGCATATATATATCATTACAATCATCCAGATACAATCAAGGTCCGACTATGGAACCAAAATAAAGACAACCCCAAATGCATAATGTCCCCGATCGCCCCAACTAAGCTCCACGACTGATCGTCTGGAAAGGAAACGTAGTATCATCCTGAGTCCTCATCGAACTCCCACTTGAGCTCAGTCGCATCTCCGGGAACGGTATCACCGGTCCCTGCATCTGGTTTTTGGAAGTAATCTGTGAGTCACAGGGACTCAGCAATCTCACACCCTCCCGATCAAGACTATTTAAGCTTATAGGTAGGCAAAAGGTATGAGGTGGAGCTGCAGCAAGCACTAGCATATATGGTGGCTAATATACGCAAAAGAGAGCGAGAAGAGAAAGACAAGGCACGGTCGAGAATCTATGATCAAGAAGTGATCCTAGAACAACCTACGTTCAAGCATAAACCGAGACCGTGTTCTCTTCCCGGACTCCACCGAAAAGAGACCATCACGGCTACACATGCTGTTGATCCAATTTAATTAAGTTAGGTTTCAGGTTTTCTACAACCGGACATTAACAAATTCCCATCTGCCCATAACCGCGTGCACGGCTTTCGAAAGTTCAAATCCCTGCAGGGGTGTCCCAACTTAGCCCATCACAAACTCTCATGGTCAACGAAGGATATTCCTTCTCCCAGGACGGCCCGATCAGACTCGGAATCCCGGTTACAAGACATCTCGACAATGGTAAAACTAAACCAGCAAAGCCACCCGAATGTGCCGACAAATCCCGATAGAAGCTGCACATATCTCGTTCTCAGGGCACACCGGATTGTCCAAGGTTCCGGTAGGCCAGCCCAGAGTTGCCCCTGGTGGCCACCGACAGCTGATAGGTTGGACCAACACTCAGAGGAGCACTGGCCCGGGGGTTTAAAATAAAGATGACCCTTGAGTCCGCGGAACCCAAGGGAAAAATAGGCTAGGTGGCGAATGGGAAAACCAAGGTTGGGCATTGCTGGAGGAGTTTTATTCAAGGCGAACTGTCAAGGGGTTCCCATTATAACCCAACCGTGTAAGGAATGCAAAATCAAGGAACATAACACCGGTATGACGGAAACTAGGGCGGCAAGAGTGGAACAAAACACCAGGCATAAGGCCGAGCCTTCCACCCTTAAACTAGTATATAGATGCATTAAAGAAGACAAGATATAATAATGATATCCCAACAATAAACATGTTTCAACAAGGAACAAACTCCAATCTTCACCTGTAACTAGCAACACTATAAGAGGGGCTGAGCAAAGCGGTAACATAGCCAAACAACAGTTTGCTAGGACAAGGTGGGTTAGAGGTTTGACATGGCAATGTGGGAGGCATGATAAGCAAGTGGTAGGTATCGCAGCAAAGGCATAGCAATAGAGCGAGCATCTAGCAAGCAAAGATAGAAGTGATTTCAAGGGTATGGCCATCTTGCCTGCAAAGTTCTCCGAGTTGACGTAAGCTTGATCCTCATTAGCGTACTCAATAGGTTCCTCGATCACATACTCGTCTCTCGGCTCTACCCAAAGCAAGAACACAAACAAAGGGAGACACAATCAACCACGGTGCAATGCACAAGCAACATGATGCTAAACATGGCATGATATGCGGGATGTGATATGCAATGCATATGCATGCCCCGGAAGGAAAAGATTGAACCAGGCTTCAACTTGGAAAACCAAGAGTGCTGCTGGAAAGCTGAGTTGATTTCGGTCGAAATCGATATAAAGATCACCGGAATCGGATGCACGGTTTGCGAATGGCAAGCAAAACAATAATGGCACAAATCTGCGATTAATAGCACGAGGCCATCTAAATGCATCAAGAGAAACAAGCTACTGCACTCTAACATAGCAACAAATCACATGGCAGTGATCCACTCAAGATGATTGACAAAAGATGAACACTGAGCTACGGCTAATTCACTCAATAGCAGGTTCAAACAAGCATGGCAAAAGTGCAAAAGATATCAGGTTCACAGACTTCGTGAAAATAACATGTCAGGATTTAAGATCAGGAAGCAATGTTTAGAGCAAGATAACAACATGCTACAGGAACATATCAAGGCAAAGCAAGGCATGGCATGAAACTACACAAAGCATATAACAAAAGTCCCTTACTGACCATAAGCCAAAAGGGATCAGAAAATACAATGGAAACCATGTGAACATAACAAGTTTCGTTAACAGATTCAGAATTTGCAGAAAACTGGAACATGGCAAAACAGATTTACGTAGGCATGTTTGCGAGCTCGATGCACTCACTACAAGGCATTGCATGACAAACTAAGCATACACCCAGCAAGAAGATATGATGAATAAGCTAACCATGGCAAGAACAACCTCATAGTATGCATGGATAAACTACAACAAACTCGGCAAAATTGCTTAACACGTAAACAATCTGCCAGGAACATTTTATAGCAAAAGTAGAGCAAGATTGAGTCATGCTAGGGTGCTCCATAATTGCAAACAAACACATGGATGGATAGAGCACAACAATATCTCGAAAACATCCTTACTGAACATGCTCAAAAGAGGCATGGATCACTCTGTAGCAACATGAATACATGGCATAAAAATATTATCAGGGAAAAGACTTAGAAGAATTCTAAGTCCCTGAAATCAGCAACATCACGAGAGCTACTTTGCATGCTTGAGCTAGTCACCACAAAGATCACAAAAATACATGGAATACACCCCTGTAAAGATGGCATGGCATACAACAAAACACATGTAGGGCTCAAGTTCATAGGAGGCACACATTAAACATGGCAAAAATGACAAATGTCCATAAATTGTTAAGAATCTGAAACTAACATTACATAGCACTCTTGCAACATCATTTAGGGCATCAAGATGAACTCAAATGAACATGGTGCAATGGAATGAAATGAAGTGCACATCAAGACGAACAATTTGATATGCTACACGCCCAAAACGGAGCAACAGATGCAAAGTTATGATGCGATGAAATATGCTAAAAATACTAAAAACTTGGGGCAAAACTAGGTCAACCCTAATATTTTCAGATCTGGATCGGGGGCACGCGGACCGAGGTTCGACGAGGCTCGCCGGAATCCACGTCGGAGTCGAGGATCGAGGGGGTGGAGGCCGGAGCCGGAGGCTGGGAACGACGCGGTGAGCTTCGGGCGGCGCTCCGCGGCGGCGAGGGCGGCGGCCGTGGCGGACGGCGAGCGGCAACTCGACGATGGCGGCCAGCAGCGAAGGAGGCGGCGAGGCGGCGCAGGAGGCGCGGGCGGCGGGGAGGCGACCGGGCGGCGCGGGGCGGCGGTGGATGGAGCTCGGGGGCCCGCCTTGGCTTTGGCGGGCCGCTGGTGATGTGGGGCGCGGGAGGCCATGTGGTGGCGTGGGAGTGGCGGCGGCGATGTGTTCGGCGCGGACCGGAGGTGTCCGGCGCGCGGAGGGGGACGGGGCTAGGGTTAGGGTGGTGTTTGATCCGGGATTTTTTGGGGAGATGCCTATTTATACATAGAAGGAGCTAGCAAGCTCCAAATTGAGCACGGTTTTCGTCCACGCGATCGTGATCGAACGACTAAGATGATGGAGGGGGTTTAGGTGGGTTTTGGGCCACTTTGGAGAGGTGTTGGGCTGCAACACACACGAGGCCTTTTCGGTTCCTCGGTTAACCGTTGGAGTATCAAACGAAGTCCAAATGACACGAACTTTATAGGTGGTCTACCGGTAGTATACCAAGGCCGCTTGGCAAGTCTCGGTCCAATCCGAGAACGTTTAACACCCGCACATGAAAAGAGGCAAAAGGGGACGCCGGAGGACATAGGAGTGCCGGAATGCAAAACGGACAACGGGGAAAATGCTCGGATGCATGAGACGAACATGTATGCAAAAGCGATGCACATAATGACATGATATGAGATGCATGACATGGACAAAATGCAAAACAAAGACAAAACCCAACCACGAGGGAATATCATAACTTAGAGCCGAAAATGGCAAGAGTTGGAATACAAATATGGCAAGTTACATATGGGGCGTTACAACACTCCACCACTATGAAAGGATCTCGTCCCGAGATGTAGGACTGGAAAAAAATTCTGGATATTCAGAACGGAGGTGGTCCTCACGTTCCCAGGTGGCTTCACAGTCGGAATGATGTGACCACTTCACTGTCAAGAATTTGATAGACTTGTTGCGAGTCTCGCGCTCAGTTTCTTCAATAATAGCAACGGGGTGCTCATGATAAGATAGGTCTTCTTGAAGATCAATCTCTTCAAAGTTGATGGTGCGGTCAGGAGTCTTGAAACACTTGCGGAGTTGAGACACGTGAAACACATCATGCACATTTGCAAAGTTGGATGGAAGCTCAAGTTGATAGGCGAGATCGCCTCTTTTGCCCATGATCTTGAAAGGACCCACGTATCTAGGGGCAAGCTTCCCTTTAATACCGAAGCGATGAGTACCTCTCATTGGAGAGATGCGGAGGTAGACATGGTCTCCGATCTCGAAAGCCAAGTCACGATGCTTGCTATCATAGTAACTCTTCTAGCGCGATTGCGCGGCTTTGAGATTTTGACAAATGAATTTGCACATTTCTTCAGCCTTTGTGATCAAGTCATTGCCAAGAAGTTGGCGTTCACCAGTCTCTGACCAGTTAAGAGGAGTACGGCACTTCCTGCCATAGAGAATCTCGAATGGGGCCTTGCTCGAACTCGCTTGGAAGTTGTTGTTGTAGGAGAACTCGGCATATGGAAGACAATCTTCCCACTTCATACTGAAAGAAATGACACATGCCCTGAGCATATCTTCAAGAATTTGATTGACTCGCTCGACTTGGCCACTAGTTTGAGGATGAAAGGCTGTGCTGAAGCAAATGTTGGTGCCCATGGCCTTCTGGAAGGAATCCCAAAACTTAGAAGTGAAGATGCTACCACGATCTGAAGATATCAACTGCGGAATGCCGTGCAGAGAGACAATCCTGGAGGTATATAGCTCTGCCAACTGAGCTGTTGTGATAGATTCTTTGATAGGAAGAAAATGAGCCACTTTAGTGAGCTTGTCGATGACAACGAAGATAGCATCATTGCCACTCTTGGACTTTGGAAATCCAGTCATGAAGTCCATCTCAATATGGTCAAACTTCCATTCTGGAATGACAAGAGGTTGTAGGAGACCAGCTGGTCGTTGGTGTTCTGCTTTCACTCTTCTGCAGACATCACATTCATTCATGAACTGAGCAATCTCGCGCTTCATTCGAGTCCACCAATACGACTGCTTGAGGTCATGGTACATCTTTGTACTTCCAGGGTGAATAGAGAGGAGTGAATTGTGAGCCTCGTT
This sequence comes from Triticum aestivum, assembly GCF_018294505.1. Lineage (NCBI taxonomy): Eukaryota > Viridiplantae > Streptophyta > Magnoliopsida > Poales > Poaceae > Triticum > Triticum aestivum. The sequence continues at coordinate 552,927,464 of NC_057797.1, read as the reverse complement.
CATAATGTCTTTACGAAGGTCACCCTTAGGAACAACAATGCGATCCTCGAAGAATATAGTTTCCTTGTCATCAAGACGATAGCACTTGTACTTGGGTTGACTCTTGGCAATCCCAATCTTCACCTTCTTCACCATAGCATCAAGAAGTTGAGCCTCGCGAATCTAATCTTCCAAAGTAGGAGAGACTTGGAGGTTGGCAAGGAATCCTTAAGGAACAACTTGGAGATTGAGTTTGCGGAAAGCTTCACAAAGCTCTGGTTGATAGGGCCTGAGAATCAAATTGTTGCAGTAAGCCTTCCTGCTCAATGCGTCAGCAATTACATTGGCTCTGCCTGGAGTATATTCAATACTCGGATTATACTCTTGAGTCATTTCGACCCAGCGAGTCTGCCTGAGGTTGAGGTTGGGCTGAGTGAAGATGTACTTGAGACTCTTATGATCAGTGAAGATGTCCACTTTCCTTCCCAACAAGAGATGTCTCCATGTTAAAAGAGCATGGACAACTGCTGCCAACTCGATGTCATGAGTGGGGTAGTTCTTTTCATTGGGCTTCAACTGGCGAGAGGTATAGGCCACAACTTTCTTCTCTTGCATCAACACTGCACCGAGACCTTGAAGGGAAGCATCACAGAAAACCTCGAATGGTTTGGATTCATCAGGAGGAGTCAGAACTGGAGCTGTGACTAACTTCTCTTTCAGGGTGTTGAAAGCGATGTCACATTCAGGCGACCAGGCATACTTCACATGCTTCTGAAGGAGGTTGGAAAGAGGCTTCACGATCTTTGAGAAATTCTCAACGAACCTTCGACAATAGCTTGCGAGCCCAAGGAAGCTGCGGAGTTGCTTCACATTCTGAGGCGGTTCCCAATTCACAATTGCAGACACCTTCTCAGTATTAACAGCTATGCCCTTGGCGGAAATGATATGCTCAAGGTAGAGAACCTCATCGAGCCAAAACTCGCACTTTGAAAACTTCGCATAGAACTGATGTTCTCTGAGTTAATCCAGCACCAATCTCAAGTGCTTGGCATGATCCTCCTTGTTCTTGGAAAAGACCAAAATGTCATCGAGATAGACCAAGATGAAGTCATTTGTGTAGGGGTTGAAGATGATGTTCATCATGCGAGAGAACGTTGGAGGAGCGTTGACAAGGCCGAAAGACATGACAGTGTATTCATATGAACCATAGCTTGTTCTGAATGCTATCTTGGGGATGTCGTGTTCACGAATGCGAATCTGATGATAGTCCATACGGAGGTCAAGCTTGGAGAATACTTGAGCACCTTTGAGTTGTTCAAAAAGCTCATTAATGTTGGGAAGTGGATACTTGTTCTTTATGGTCTTCTTGTGCAATGGACGGTAGTCGACACAAAGTCGGTCCGTTCCATCCTTCTTCTTGACAAAAAGAACACCACAACCCCATGGAGAAGAACTTGGTCGGATGAGGCCCATACGCTCTTGAATATCAAGTTGTTTCTTCAGCTCCTCCAATTCTTCTGGTCAGAGCTTGTAAGGACGTTTGCAAACAGGTTCCGTGCCAGGCTCAAGATCGATGACGAATTCAACTGGCCGGAGAGGAGGCATTCCAGGAAGCTCTTCTGGAAAGACATCTTGATATTCACAAACGACTGGAATCTAAGAGATGGCATCCAACTCGCCCTTCTTGTTGAGAGAAAACAGTCGAATTGTATCATCACGAGCGGCAAATACGATTACATCCTCAGACGAATGTGTCAATTGAATCTGCCTGGCAGCACAATCAAGCTGAGCCTTGTGCTTGGAAAGCCAGTCCATTCCGAGAATAAGATCAATATCCAAGTCTCCCAGAACAATAGGAGAAGCTAGAAATTTGTAGTCGCCCAACGTGATAGAATCATCCGGGACGCAGATATTAGCTGTCATTTGCTTGCCCGGGGACACAATTGATAAAGATCTTGGCAAATGTTGATAATCACACTCATACTTAGATGCGAAAGGTTTATAAATGAAACAATGCGATGCACCAGTGTCAAAAGGAACTCTTGAAGGAATATCATTAACAGGAAGGTTACCCATGATAACTTCTGACGAGTCCTCTGCCTGAGCTGCGTTCATCAAGTTGACCTTGGCATGCTTGGGATTATGCTTGACCACTGCGGTGCTGGCAGATCTCACAGGAGGAGGAGGAGGAAGAGGCCTCTGGTTGAAGCATTTGTTTGCATAGTGACCCTTCTACTGACACTTGTTGCAAGTAACCTCAGAAAGCGGACGGTGATACGGAGCACTTGATCTTGGAGCATGAGAAGAAGTCTTGTTCAGAAAGCCTGGGTTGGGTGGGTGGGAAGATCCATTGCCACCTTTGCTCTTCTGCTGATAAGGCTGACGGAATGGAGGAGGAGGCAACCAATACTTTTGCTGCTTAGCTGCCACTTGAGTTGAAGAAGGAGTTGCATCCCTGACTCGCTTCTTGGAAGCATCGCACTTGAGCTTAGCTGTCTCTTGCTTCAGTGCCATGTTGTAGAATTCATCATACTTTTTCGGCTCAAAAAGTATGATAGATAGTTGCAGATCTTCTCTGAGGCCACCTCTGAATTGATAAATCATGCTCTTCTCGTCAGGGACGTCTTGCTTAACGAAACAGTTACTGAAGGTCTTTGGCTGGTTTGCGAGTCACTGGTTGAGTGTAGCAAACTGATTCTGATTGTTGCCATGGCCTTGATTTCCTGGTTGCGCTCTTGCAAGAGTTGCATAAGCATCTGCGTGTTGGCATTGGTAGCGGCCATCACAGCTTGCCATGCCTCCGGAGGTGGAGGTGGTGGTGGCGGATCCGGATTCAGACGCGTTGGAGGAGCCATCCCGAAGAGGGTGACATCCGTTAACATCTTGACATACATACATTGAAGCTGAATCAAATGGATCGAAGTTGCAACATATAGTCTTAACATTCGAACAAGAATGAATGAATGAATTCCAAATTAAATGGTCACACTTCCATAAATTGAGAAGCCAGTTAGATAGAGGTAGAAGAATAAAACAACAAGGTACAGACATGAACAAATACTTGGTAAGGATTACCAAATCACAAACCAAATATCCGCGGAAGAAATACTAGAGCTACATGAATTCCCACCTATGAAACTCCCGAAATTTTCCGGTTCTGCAATCAGGTGTTGGGGATACAGGGGAAGCATAATATCTCACCCAAATCTAGCAAATCCTACATCCAGCTGTATCCATCCTTCAACACATAACCAAGAAACCTTCGGAAATCATTTACCTCAACCTTCGAAAAGCATCTGTTATACGAGTTATGGCAATACTCCCGAACTTCCGCCCCAGTACTGGGTGGCGTCGAGGTTATCTCACCAACAACTGCATAAAAGAGATTTTCGATGTCGGCGAAACTCAGGTATTCCAGAACTGCAACGATAAAATTGTGACGACAACACCTCAGAGCTCAACTCCCCGGGACACTGCCACAACCCCTAAATGTCAGGAGGCACCAAGAACAATGTTCTCGTCACAAAACCATCGGAACGATTCCAAGATACCCGCGTGATCCTAAATTTTTTTAGTGAAATTTGAGAAGAGAAGAGTCAAAACTCTACATCAGGATGCTTCACCAGAGCGGCGAAGGGACTGAGGAGTAAAAAGAATCCTACTCTCCGATATATATAATCCAAAATGACTCAAACCATTTTTCTAGACTCAACAACACCAACGATTCAATCAAGCAGGGGGCTCCTAAGTTGGGGAAGGCTCTGATAACCAACTTGTAACACCCACAATGTGGCTATATCTCCCACGTGTCGGAGCATGACTTAGAGGCATAACCGCATTGTAGACAATGTCGTAATTAAGAGGGGTAATCTTTACACATCCCATGTACTGAATAAGGAAATGGGTACATAGTTGGCTTACAATCGCCACGTCACACAATAGCATAAATATATCATTACAATCATCCAGATACAATCAAGGTCCGACTACGGAACCAAAATAAAGACAACCCCAAATGCATAATGTCCCCGATCGCCCCAACTGGGCTCCACTACTGATCGTCTGGAATGGAAACGTAGTATCGTCCTGAGTCCTCATCGAACTCCCACTTGAGCTCAGTCGCATCTCCTGGAACGGTATCATCGGTCCCTGCATCTGGTTTTTGGAAGTAATCTGTGAGTCACAGGGACTCAACAATCTCACACCCTCGCGATCAAGACTATTTAAGCTTATAGGTAGGCAAAAGGTATGAGGTGGAGCTGCAGCAAGCACTAGCACATATGGTGGCTAACATACGAAAAAGAGAGCGAGAAGAGAAAGGCAAGGCACGGTCAAGAATCTATGATCAAGAAGTGATCCTAGAATAACCTACGTTCAAGCCTAACCCGAGACCGTGTTCTCTTCCCTGACTCCGCCAAAAAGAGACCATCATGGCTACACACGCTGTTGATCCATTTTAATTAAGTTAAGTTTCAGGTTTTCTACAACCGGACATTAACAAATTGCCATCTGCCCATAACCGTGGGCACGGCTTTCAAAAGTTCAAATCCCTGCAGGGGTGTCCCAACTTAGCCCATCACAAGCTCTCACGGTCAACGAAGGATATTCCTTCTCCCAGGACGGCCCGATCAGACTCGGAATCCCGGTTACAAGACATCTCGACAATGGTAAAACTAAACCAGCAAAGCCACCCAAATGTGCCGACAAATCCCGATAGGAGCTGCACATATCTCGTTATCAGGGCACACCGGATTGTCCAAGGTTCCGGTAGGCCAGCCCAGAGTTGCCCCTGGTGGCCACCGACAGCTGACAGGTTGGACCAACACTCAGAGGAGCACTGGTCCAGGGGTTTAAAATAAAGATGACCCTTGAGTCTGCGGACCCCAAGGGAAAAATAGGCTAGGTGGCGAATGGTAAAACCAAGATTGGGCATTGCTGGAGGAGTTTTATTCAAGGCGAACTGTCAAGGGGTTCCCATTATAACCCAACCGTGTAAGGAACGCAAAATCAAGGAACATAACACCGGTATGACGGAAACTAGGGCGGCAAGAGTGGAACAAAACACCAGGCATAAGGCCGAGCCTTCCACCCTTAACCTAGTATATAGATGCATTAAAGAAGACAAGATATAATAATGATATCCCAACAATAAACATGTTTCAACAAGGAACAAACTCCAATCTTCACCTGTAACTAGCAACACTATAAGAGGGGCTGAGCAAAGCGGTAACATAGCGAAACAATGGTTTTCTAGGACAAGGTGGGTTAGAGGTTTGACATGGCAATGTGGGAGGCATGATAAGCAAGTGGTAGGTATCGCAGCAAAAGCATAGCAATAGAGCGAGCATCTAGCAAGCAAAGATAGAAGTGATTTCGAGGGTATGGCCATCTTGCCTGCAAAGTTCTCCAAGTTGACGTAAGCTTGATCCTCGTTAGCGTACTCAACAGGTTCCTCGATCACGTACTCGTCTCTTGGCTCTACCCAAAGCAAGAACACAAACAAAGGGAGACACGATCAACCACGGTGCAATGCGCAAGCAACATGATGCTAAACATGGCATGATATGCGGGATGTGATATGCAATGCATATGCATGCCCTGGAAGGAAAAGATTGAACCAGGCTTCAACTTGGAAAACCAAGAGTGCTGCTGGAAACGTGACTTGATTTCGGTCGAAATCGATATAAAGATCACCGGAATCGGGTGCACGGTTTGCGAATGGCAAGCAAAACAATAATGGCACAAATCTGCGATTAATAGCACGAGGCCATCTAAATGCATCAAGAGAAACAAGCTACTGCACTCTAACGTAGCAACAAATCACATGGCAGTGATCCACTCAAGATGATTGACAAAAGATGAACACTGAGCTACGGCTAATTCACTCAATAGCAGGTTCAAACAAGCATGGCAAAAGTGCAAAAGATATCAGGTTCACAGACTTAGTGAAAATAACATGTCAGGATTTAACATCAGGAAGCAATGTTTAGAGCAAGATAACAACATGCTATAGGAACATATCAAGGCAAAGCAAGGCATGGCATGAAACCACACAAAGCATATAACAAAAGTCCCTTACTGACCATAAGCCAAAAGGGATCAGAAAAGACAATGGAAACCATGTGAACATAGCAAGTTTTGTTAACAGATTCAGACTTGGCAGAAAACTGGAACATGGCAAAACAGATTTACGTAGGCATGTTTGCAAGCTCGATGCACTCACTACAAGGCATTGCATGACAAACTAAGCATACACCCAGCAAGAAGATATGATGAATAAGCTAACCATGGCAAGAACAACCTCATAGTATGCATGGATAAACTACAACAAGCTTGGCAAAATTGCTTAACACGTAAACAATCTGCCAGGAACACTTTATAGCAAAATTAGAGCAAGATTGAGTCATGCTAGGGTGCTCCATAATTGGAAACAAACACATGGATGGATAGAGCACAAAAATATCTCAAAAACATCCTTACTGAACATGCTCAAAAGAGGCATGGATCACTCTGTAGCAACATGAATACATGGCATAAAAATATTATCAAGGAAAAGACTTAGAAGAATTCTAAGTCCCTGAAATCAGCAACATCACAAGAGCTACTTTGCATGCTTGTGCTAGTCACCACAAAGATCACAAAAATACATGGAATACACCCATGTAAAGATGGCATGGCATACAACAAAACACATGTAGGGCTCAAGTTCATAGGAGGCACACATTAAACATGGCAAAAATGACAAATGTCCATAAACTGTTAAGAATCTGAAACTAACATTACATAGCACTCTTGCAACATCATTTAGGGCATCAAGATGAACTCAAATGAACATGGTGCAATGGAATGAAATGAAGTGCACATCGAGACGAACAATTTGATATGCTACACGCCCAAAACGGAGCCACGGATGCAAAGTTATGATCCGATGAAAAATGCTAAAAATACTAAAAACTTAGGGAAAAACGAGGTCAACCCTAATATTTTCAGATCTGGATCGGGGCACGCGGACCGAGGTTCGACGAGGCTCGCCGGAATCCACGTCGGAGTCGAGGATCGAGGCGGTGGAGGCCAGAGCCGGAGGCGGGGAACGGCGCGGTGAGCTTCGGGCGGCGCTCCGCGGCGGCGAGGGCGGCAGCCACGGCGGACGGCAAGCGGTGAACCAATGATGGCGGCGGCGGCCAACAGCGAAGGAGGCGGCGAGGTGGCGCGGGAGGCGCGGGTGGCGGGAAGGCGACCGGGCGGCGCGGGGTGGCGGCGGATGGGCCTCGGGGGCCCGCCTAGGGTTTGGCGGGCCGACGGCGATGCGAGGTGCGGGAGGCCACGTGGCGGCGTGGGAGTGGCGGCGGCGATGTGTTCGGCGCGGACCGGAGGTGTCCGGCGCGCGGAGGGGTACGGGGCTAGGGTTAGGGTGGTGTTTGATCCGGGATTTTTCGGGGAGATGCCTATTTATACATAGAAGGAGCTAGCAGGCTCCAAATTGAGCACGGTTTTCGTCCACGCGATCATGATCGAACGACTGAGATGATGGAGGGGGTTTAGGTGGGTTTTGGGCCACTTTGGAGAGGTGTTGGGATGCAACACACATGAGGCCTTTTCGGTTCCTCGGTTAACCGTTGGAGTATCAAACGAAGTCCAAATGGCACGAAACTTGACAGGCGGTCTACCGGTAGTATACCAAGGCCGCTTGGCAAGTCTCGGTCCAATCCGAGAACGTTTAACACCCGCACATGAAAAGAGGCAAAAGGGGATGTCGGAGGACATAGGAGTGCCAGAATGCAAAACGGACAACAGGGAAAATGCTCGGATGCATGAGACGAACATGTATGCAAAAGCAATGCACATGATGACATGATATGAGATGCATGACATGGACAAAATGCAAAACAAAGACAAAACCCAACCATGAGGGAATATCATAACATAGAGCCGAAAATGGCAAGAGTTGGAATACAAATATGGCAAGTTACGTATGGGGCGTTACATCACTCCACCACTACGAAAGGATCTCGTCCCGAGATATAGGACTGGAAAAAAATTTCCAGATATTCGGAATGGAGGTGGTCCTCGCGTTCCCAGGTGGCTTTACGGTCGGAATGATGTGACCACTTCACTTTCAAGAATTTGATAGACTTGTTGCGAGTCTTGCGCTTAGTTTCTTCAACAATAGCAACGTGGTGCTCATGATAAGACAGTCGTCTTGGAGATCAATCTCTTCAAAGTTGATGGTGCGGTCAGGAGTCTTGAAACACTTGCGGAGTTGAGACACGTGAAACACATCATGCACATTTGCAAAGTTGGATGGAAGCTCAAGTTGATAGGCGAGATCGCCTCTTTTGCCCATGATCTTGAAAGGACCCACGTATCTAGGGGCAAGCTTCCCTTTAATACCGAAGCGACGAGTACCTCTCATTGGAGAGACGCGGAGGTAGACATGGTCTCCGATCTCGAAAGCCAAGTCATGATGCTTGCTATCATAGTAACTCTTCTGGCGCGATTGCGCGGCTTTGAGATTTTCACGAATGACTTTGCACATTTCTTCAGCCTCTGTGATCAAGTCATTGCCAAGAAGTTGGCGTTCACTAGTCTCGGACCAGTTAAGGGGAGTACGACACTTCCTGCCATAGAGAATCTCGAATGGGGCCTTGCCCGAACTCGCTTGGAAGCTGTTGTTGTAGGAGAACTCGGCATATGGAAGACAATCTTCCCACTTCATACCGAAAGAAATGACACATGCCCTGAGCATATCTTCAAGAATTTGATTGACTCGCTCGACTTGACCACTAGTTTGAAGATGAAAGGCTGTGCTGAAGCGAATGTTGGTGCCCATGGCCTTCTGAAAGGAATCCCAGAACTTAGAGGTGAAGATGCTTCCACGATCTGAAGATATCAACTACAGAATGCCGTGCAGAGAGACAATCCTGGAGGTATATAGCTCTGCCAACTGAGCTGCTGTGATAGATTCTTTGATAGGAAGAAAATGAGCCACTTTAGTGAGCTTGTCGATGACAACGAAGATAGCATCATTGCCACGCTTGGACTTTGGAAATCCAGTCACGAAGTCCATCTCAATATGGTCAAACTTCCATTCTGGAATGGCAAGAGGTTGGAGGAGACCAGCTGGTCGTTGGTGTTCTGCTTTCACTCTTCTGCAGACATCACATTCATTCACGAACTGAGCAATCTCGCGCTTCATTCGAGTCCACCAATACGACTGCTTGAGGTCATGGTACATCTTTGTACTTCCAGGGTGAATAGAGAGGAGTGAATTGTGAGCCTCGTTCATAATGACTTTACGAAGGTCACCCTTAGGAACAACAATGCGATCCTCGAAGAATAGAGTATCCTTGTCATCAAGACGATAGCACTTGTACTTGGGTTGACTCTTGGCAATCCCAATCTTCACCTTCTTCACCATAGCATCAAGAAGTTGAGCCTCACGAATCTGATCTTCCAAAGTAGGAGAGACTTGGAGGTTGGCAAGGAATCCTTGAGGAACAACTTGGAGATTAAGTTTGCGGAAAGCTTCACAAAGCTCTGGTTGGTAGGGCTTGAGAATCAAACTGTTGCAGTAAGCCTTCCTGCTCAATGCGTCAGCAATTACATTGGCCTTGCCTGGAGTATATTCAATACTCGGATTATACTCTTGAATCATTTCGACCCAACGAGTCTGCCTGAGGTTGAGGTTGGGCTGAGTGAAGATGTACTTGAGACTCTTATGATCAGTGAAGATGTCCACTTTCCTTCCCAACAAGAGATGTCTCCATGTTAAAAGAGCATGGACAACTGCCGCCAACTCGAGGTCATGAGTGGGGTAGTTCTTTTCGTTGGGCTTCAACTGGCGAGAGGTATAGGCCACAACTTTCTTCTCTTGCATCAACACTGCACCGAGACCTTGAGGGAAGCATCACAGAAAACCTCGAATGGTTTGGATTCATCAGGAGGAGTCAGAACTGGAGCTGTGACTAACTTCTCTTTGAGGGTGTTGAAAGCGATGTCACATTCAGGCGACCAGACATACTTCACATGCTTCTGGAGAAGGTTGGAAAGAGGCTTCGCGATCTTTGAGAAATTCTCAATGAACCTTCGACAATAGCTTGCGAGCCCAAGGAAGCTGCGGAGTTGCTTCACATTCTAAGGCGGTTCCCAATTCACAATTGCAGACACCTTCTCAGGATTAACAGCTATGCCCTTGGCGGAGATGATATGCCCAAGGTAGAGAACCTCATCGAGCCAAAACTCGCACTTTGAAAACTTCGCATAGAACTGATGTTCTCTGAGTTTATCCAGCACCAATCTCAAGTGCTTGGCGTGATCCTCTTTGTTCTTGGAAAAGACCAAAATGTCATTGAGATAGACCAAGAAGAAGTCATTTGTGTAGGCGTTGAAGATGAAGTTCATCATGCGAGAGAATGTTGGAGGAGCGTTGACAAGGCTGAAAGACATGACAGTGTATTCATATGAACCATAGCTTGTTCTGAATGCTGTCTTGGGGATATCTTCTTCACGAATGCGAATCTGATGATAGCCCATACGGAGGTCAAGCTTGGAGAATACTTGAGCACCTTTGAGTTGTTCGAAAAGCTCATTGATGTTGGGAAGTGGGTACTTGTTCTTTATGGTCTTCTTGTTCAATGGATGGTAGTCGACACAAAGTCGGTCCGTTCCATCCTTCTTCTTGACAAAAAGAACACCACAACCCCATGGAGAAGAACTTGGTCGGATGAGACCCATACGCTCTTGAATATCAAATTGTTTCTTCAACTCCTTCAACTCTTCAGGTCCAAGCTTGTAAGGACGTTTGCAAACAGGTTCCGTGCCAGGCTCAAGATCGATGACGAATTCAACTGGCCGGTGAGGAGGCATTCCTGGAAGCTCTTCTGGAAAGACGTCTTGATATTCACAAACGACTGGAATCTAAGAGATGGCATCCAACTCGCCCTTCTCGTTGAGAGAAAACAGTCGAATTTTATCATCACGAGCGGCAAATATGATTACATCCTCAGACGAATGTGTCAATTGAATCTGCCTGGCAGCACAATCAAGCTGAGCCTTGTGCTTAGAAAGCCAGTCCATTCCGAGAATAAGATCAATATCCGAGTTACCAAGGACATAGGAGAAGCTAGAAATTTGTAGTCGCCCAACGTGATAGAAACATTCGGGACACAGATATTAGCTGTCATTTGCTTGCCTGGGGACACAAATGATAAAGATCTTGGCAAATGTTGATAATCACACTCATACTTAGATGCGAAAGGTTTATAAATGAAAAAATGCGATGCACCAGTGTCAAAAAGAACTCTTGAAGGAATATCATTAACATGAAGGTTACCCATGATAACTTCTGACGAGTCCTCTGCCTGAGCTGCGTTCATCAAGTTGACCTTGGCATGCTTGGGATTATGCTTGACCACTGCGGTGTTGGCAGATCTCATGGGAGGAGGAGGAGGAAGACGCCTCTGGTTGAAGCATTTGTTTGCATAGTGACCCTTCTACTGACACTTGTTGCAGTAACCTCAGAAAGCGGACGGTGATACGGAGCACTTGATCTTGGAGCATGAGACGAAGTCTTGTTTGAAAAGCCTGGGTTAGGTGGGTGGGAAGATCCATTGCCACCTTTGCTCTTTTGCTTATAAGGCTGATGGAACGGAGGAGGAGGCAACCAATACTTTTGCTGCTTAGCTGCCACTTGAGTTGAAGAAGAAGAAGGAGTTGCATCCCTGACTCGCTTCTTGGAAGCATCGCACTTGAGCTGAGCAGTCTCTTGCTTCAGTGCCATGTTGTAGAATTCATCATACTTTTTCGGCTCAAAAAGTACGATAGATAGTTGCAGATCTTCTCTGAGGCCACCTCTGAACTGATAAATCATGCTCTTCTCGTCAGGGACGTCTTGCTTAGCAAAACGAGCGAGCTTCTGGAACATGATGTTGTACTGGTAAACAGACAAGCTGCCTTGCTTCAGATTGCGGAACTCCTCACGCTTGCTCTCAACAACACTCTGAGGAATGTGATGAGCTTTGAAGTCTTGGAGGAATTCATCCCAGGTAATCACACGACCTCCTATGGAATCTTTGTATTGTTGATACCACTCTGCAGCTTGGTCTTTGAGTTGGAACGAAGCAAACTTGACAAAGTCCTCAGGCCTGACGTTGTTGCACTCGAATTGCTTGCAGATATCCACGAGCCAATCATCAGCGTCTGTTGCCTCGACACAGTTACTGAAGGTCTTTGGCTGGTTTGCGAGGAACTGGTTGAGTGTAGCAAACTGATTCTGATTGTTGCCATGGCCTTGATTTCCTTGGTTGCGCTCTTGCAAGAGTTGCATAAGCATCTGCGTGTTGGCGTTGGTAGCGGCCATCACAGCTTGCCATGCCTCCGGAGGTGGAGGTGGTGGTGGCGGTTCAGGATTCTGACGCGTTGGAGGAGCCATCCTGAAGAGGGTGACATCCGTTAGCATCTTGACAGACATATATTCAAGCTGAATCAAATGGATCGAAATTGCAACATATAGTCTTAACATTCGAACAAGAATGAACGAATGAATTCCAAATTAAATGGTCACACTTCCATAAATTGAGAAGCCACTTAGATAGAGGTAGAAGAATGAAACAACAAGGTACGGACATGAACAAATACTTGGTAAGGATTACCCAATCACAAACCAAATATCCGCGGAAGAAATACTAGAGCTACATGAATTCCCACCTATGAAACTCCCGAAATTTTCCGGTTATGCAATCAGGTGTTGGGGATACAGGGGAAGCATAATATCTCACCCAAATCTAGCAAATCCTACATCCAGCTGTATCCATCCTTCAACACATAACCAAGAAACCTTCGGAAATCATTTACCTCAACCTTCGAAAAGCATCCGTTATACGAGTTATGGCAATACTCCCGAACTCCCGCCCCAGTACTGGGTGGCGTCGAGGTTATCTCACCAACAACTGCATAAAAGAGATTTTCGATGTCGGCGAAACTCAGGTATTCCAGAACTACAACGATAAAATTGTGATGACAACACCTCAGAGCTCAACTCCCCGGGACACTGCCACAACCCCTAAATGTCAGGAGGCACCAAGAACAATGTTCTCGTCACAAAACCATCGGAACGATTCCAAGATACCCGCGTGATCCTAAATTTTTTTAGTGAAATTTGAGAAGAGAAGAGTCAAAACTCTACGTCAGGATGCCTCACCAGAGCGACGAAGGGACTGAGGAGTAAAAAGAATCCTACTCTCCGATATATATAATCCTAAAAGACTCAAAACATTTTCTAGACTCAACAACGCCAACGATTCAATCAAGCAGGGGGCTCCTAAGTCGGGGAAGGCTCTGATTACCAACTTGTAACACCCACGATGTGGCTATATCTCCCACGTGTCGGAGCACGACTTAGAGGCATAACCGCATTGTAGCAATGTCGCAAGAGGGGTAATCTTTACACATCCCATGTACTGAATAAGGAAAGAGGTACATAGTTGGCTTACAATCGCCACGTCACACAATAGCATAAATATATCATTACAATCATCCAGATACAATCAAGGTCCGACTACGGAACCAAAATAAAGACAACCCCAAATGCATAATGTCCCCGATCGCCCCAACTGGGCTCCACTACTGATCGTCTGGAAAGGAAACGTAGTATCGTCCTGAGTCCTCATCGAACTCCCACTTGAGCTCAGTCGCATCTCCTGGAACGGTATCATCGGTCCCTGCATCTGGTTTTTGGAAGTAATCTGTGAGTCACAGGGACTCAGCAATCTCACACCCTCGCGATCAAGACTATTTAAGCTTATAGGTAGGCAAAATGTATGAGGTGGAGTTGCAGCAAGCACTAGCATATATGGTGGCTAACATACGAAAAGAGAGCGAGAAGAGAAAGGCAAGGCACGGTCGAGAATCTATGATCAAGAAGTGATCCTAGAACAACCTACGTTCAAGCATAACCCGAGACCGTCTTCTCTTCCCTGACTCTGCCAAAAAGAGACCATCACGGCTACACACGTTGTTGATCCATTTTAATTAAGTTAAGTTTCAGGTTTTCTACAACCGAACATTAACAAATTCCCATCTGCCCATAACCGTGGGCACGGCTTTCAAAAGTTCAAATCCCTGCAGGGGTGTCCCAACTTAGCCCATCACAAGCTCTCATGGTCAACGAAGGATATTCCTTCTCCCAGGACGGCCCGATCGGACTCGGAATCCCAGTTACAAGACATCTCGACAATGGTAAAACTAAACCAGCAAAGCCACCCGAATGTGCTGACAAATCCCGATAGGAGCTGCACATATCTCGTTCTCAGGGCACACCGGATTGTCCAAGGTTCCGGTAGGCCAGCCTAGAGTTGCCCCTGGTGGCCCTTGAGTTCGCGGAACCCAAGGGAAAAATAGGCTAGGTGGCGAATGGTAAAACCAAGGTTGGGCATTGATGGAGGAGTTTTATTCAAGGCGAACTGTCAAGGGGTTCCCATTATAACCCAACCATGTAAGGAACGCAAAATTAAGGAACATAACACCGGTATGATGGAAACTAGGGCTCCATAATTGCAAACAAATACATGGATGGATAGAGAACAACAATATCTCGAAAACATCCTTACTGAACATGCTCAAAAGAGGCATGGATCACTCTGTAGCAACATGAATACATGGCATAAAAATATTATCAGGGAAAAGACTTAGAAGAATTCGAAGTCCCTGAAATCAGCAACATCACGAGAGCTACTTTGCATGCTTGTGCTAGTCACCACAAAGATCACAAAAATACATGGCATACACCCCTGTAAAGATGGCATGGCATACAACAAAACACATGTAGGGCTCAAGTTCATAGGAGGCACACATTAAACATGGCAAAAATGACAAATGTCCATAAACTGTTAAGAATCTGAAACTAACATTACATAGCACTCTTGCAACATCATTTAGGGCATCAAGATGAACTCAAATGTACATGGTGCAATGGAATGAAATGAAGTGCACATCGAGACGAACAATTTGATATGCTACACGCCCAAAACGGAGCCACGGATGCAAAGTTATGATGCGATGAAAAATGCTAAAAATATTGAAAAATTAGGGCAAAAACGAGGTCAACCCTAATATTTCCAGATCTGGATCGGGGGCACGTGGATCGAGGTTCGACGGGGCTCGCCGGAATCCACGTCGGAGTCGAGGATGGAGGCGGTGGAGGTCGGAGCCGGTGGCGGGGAACGACGCGGCGAGCTCCGGGCGGCGCGGGGCGGCGCTCCGCGGTGGCCGTGGCGGACGGCGAGGGCGTCGGCCGCGGCGGACGGCGAGCGGCGACCCGGCGATGGCGGCGGCGGCCGGCAGCGAAGGAGGCGGTGAGGCGGTGCGGGAGGCGCGGGCGGTGGGGAGGCGACCGGGCGGCGCGGGGCGGCGGCGGATGGGCCTCAGGGGCCCGCCTCGGGCCTGGCGGGCCGGCGGCGATGTGGGGCGCGAGAGGCCACGTGGCGGCGTGGGAGTGGCGGCGGCGATTTGTCCGGCGCGGACCGGACGTGTCCGACCGCGGAGGGGGACGGGGCTAGGGTTAAGGTGGTGTTTGATCCGGGATTTTCGGGGGAGATGCCTATTTATACATAGAAGGAGCTAGGAGGCTCCAAATTGAGCACAGTTTTCGGCCACGCGATCGTGATCGAACGACCGAGATGATGGAGTGGGTTTAGGTGGGTTTTGGGCCACTTTGGAGAGGTGTTGGGCTGCAACACACACAAGGCCTCTTCGGTTCCTCAGTTAACCGTTGGAGTATCAAACGAAGTCCAAATGGCACGAAACTTACAGGCGGTCTACCGGTAGTATACCAAGGCCGCTTGGCAAGTCTCGGTCCAATCCGAGAACGTTTAAAACCTGCACACCAAAAGAGGCAAAAGGGGACACCGGAGGACATAGGAGTGCCGGAATGCAAAACGGACAACGGGGAAAATGCTCCGATGCATGAGACGAACATGTATGCAAAAGCGATGCACATGATGACATGATATGAGATGCATGACATGGACAAAATGCAAAACGAAGACAAAACCCAACCACGAGGGAATATCATAACTTAGAGCCGAAAATGGCAAGAGTTGGAATACAAATATGGCAAGTTACATATGGGCGTTACACCCATTTTACTAACAATCTTTATCAGCTTCCTCGCTTGATGCTGGTTCATCGATATCTCATTCCCCATACGCAGAAAGGGTCGAAGCGCGGATCTTTACCAATGCCATATGTACCTAAAAGCACCAAGTTAATATTAGAAGCTAAACAACAATTGCACAGTGATGTAGTACAACACTCTTTTATAATATGTCTATATACATCCGTATGTGGTAGTCCATTTGAAATCTCTAAAAAGACAAATACATAGGAACAGAGGGATTATATTATAGCATCCAATATACTCATATATTAGATGAATTAACATCTTATATTATGGTCCGAAAGGAGTTTAGTGCATTCTTACAAATTATCGGCTGATTAACTACTGCTGTATCCATGGGTTACAGTTAGTTCGAGCTAGTTCGGGCTCAAATAGCCCTAAAGTATATCTAATCATGAGGGCTACTTTGAGCTAGTTGCATATATAACCCACCCAAAAAAATATCCAACCCAAGAGGTGCTAATTGGAGCTAGTTCTCCTAATGCATTTATTGTCAATCTAACCCTGCCATCCAAACCACTCTTTGGATGGAGTTAGTTCAGGTTTAGTCACGAGCTATAAACTAACTCTAACCTCTAGCTAAGTTGAGTATCCAAACAGGGTTGTGTTTTTGTTATTGTTGTTGTTGTTGTTGCTGCTGCTGCTGCTCTTCTACATATATCTAGACATCATTAGAACATTAATGTAACACTCTTGTTGCTATGTAGCCTAGGATTGCATATTTAGATATTAAGTACAATGCATGTTTCTATGTAGCCTCAGATATATTACATATGGCCCTAGTTAACCTAACGATAAATGGGTTGTAGATATATTCAGTTAAAAGTCCTATTCACTGATTAGTCCCTTATTAGCCGCCGGCCTATATGACACCATCTACCGATATCCGGAATAGTGAGCAGATATAAGCCATGGGATGAAACTAACCTCAATGGAAAACATCAGCGTTCCCAAAATTGTCCTGTGTAGGTACATCGAGAAGCATGTTAAGCACAAGAGGCCAAACATCAACAAAAATTATCCATGGCAGACAAAATAATCTCCAAAAGATAGCTTCAGTGTGCAGGTTTAATCATGCTAGTAAAGCAAAACAAGTGGAAAGGTGTGCTAACTGCAACAGGCCTAACATTTAACAACAAGCAAACATAGTCATTCAAACTGGTATTGTGCCGATCTAAGTACACTGGTTATTGTTAAATAAAAATGGAAACATGTGTTAACTACAAGATGTAGCAACCAAATGTAGTCATTCATAGTGGTATTGTTGAAACTGGTACTGATGAAATTGAACTGGATAGTTCATACTTGCACATATAGAACATCACGTTGTGAATAGCTGGAATAAACAAGGAATACTATGAACAACCAAGCATTTGAAACTGGACATATGCTAACTACAAACAACCGAACAATCAAAAAACATTAAAAGAGGCATATGCTAGCTATAGCAGGCTTAACAGCAAGCAAATATATGTATTCCTATCGCTTTGTTGAAAACTGGATAGATGAAATGTACTGCACAGTAAATAATTGCACATATAGATCATCACATTGTGAACAACTGAAATAAACAAGGCATACTGCAAACAATGAGATATAGCAATTGACATGTTCTCACTATACTACAAAAGGGACTCGACAAAACAAATCATGGGTTTCCCCCTATGAAGAGGCATGACAAAACAAATCATGGGTTTCCTCACTTGTCACAGATGGGCTCGTTCCCGTGGGAAGAGCACGGACCCTGGATGCGCTCCATGTTGTTGCAGATGGGCTCCTTCCCCTTGGAAGAGCACGGCTGTAGGGTGCCCTCCCTGATGTCGCAGACGGGTGCTTTCCCCTTGGAAGAGCAGATGGGCTCTTTCCCCTTGGAAGAGCCGGAGAGGGTGCCCTCCTCGTGGTCGCCGACGATGAGGTCTGACTTGGAAGCTGTGGATCCCAAGCCAGCGTCGTAGAACGTGTCCTTCAGAAATGACAAATGGGGCTCAATGGCAATGTAGAATGGCAAATTGTTGACAGTGAGCCAGAGGAGATCAGCGGCGGGGCCATGGATGAGATCGACGACGGTTGAACCCGAGGGGTTGGGGGTGGGCCACTTAACCTGTGACAGAGCCCGCCTCAGGCTGTCACTGTCGATGACCTCGATGTCGTAGCCAGTGGCCGAGACATTCCCTCATACTCTAGCCTACTGCTTGAGTGCCTGCCGCCAGTAATGGTCGTTAGCTTCCTCGGCGACGTTGGGCGAAGAGACCGCTATACACCTCTTTTAGGCCAGTCGCTCCTCGAGCTCCACGGGAAGCGTAGCCGGGCTTAGGCTGCGACACTCTGGAGTGGGGGATGGGGATGGGGATGGGGACCTGTGGAAAATGGGGAATTTGGCAGGCGTCATCTAAGAAACTCAGGGTGGCCTAGGTATGGAGATCGGTGGGTAAGTTGCACTGGCAAACTGGCAGATGTTGATAACGGAGGCCTTGCAGCGGCGATGGCGGAGACCTTGCTAGGGTTTCGAGCAAGGGGGGAGGTGTGTGTGTGCAGGCGCATGCCCGAGGAGGTTGTGGTTTGTGTGTGTGTGTGTGTGTGTTTGTGTGTTGTGTGTGTGTGTTGAGGGGGGGTCGGGGTGTTTGAGGAAATGACGCGGGTACTGAAAATTTTACTATGCGGGAGTCAAACGCGGGAGTGAAATGCCGGGCTATTGAAAATTTTGATGATAGTGCATCGCACACGGTCCGGAGATAACAAACATGTGTTATGAAATAGAAAAACCCTCGAGGCGGGCAGATATTTTCTAGGGATGCAGGCGGGATTGGGAACAAGAAACATCGCACATGGTCCGGAGATAACAACCATGTGTTATGAAATAGAAAAACCCTCGAGGCGGGTAGATATTTTCTAGGGATGCATGCGGTATTGGGAACAAGAAACATCGCACACGGTGAAGAGATAACAACCGTGTGTTATGAAACAGAAAAACCCTCAAGGCGGGCAGATATTTTTGAGAGGCGGAGCCTTGTGGAGCCCAATGTACTGTGCGGATGTGTGCGTGATAGGGGCACATGCGTTGCACATGGTTAGTTTGAGTGAACCGTGTTTGTTGCATCATCTGACTTGTCTAATGTTCATAAATTTGGCGAAAAATGACGCGGGAGGGGGTCAGAACACGAACACACTTGCAAGTGGACCAAATTTATGTATCAAAAGGGTGGTTTGATTTTCAAATATCAAATGCAACTTTGATGTGGCACCTCTCTCGCAAAGCGCAAGCTATTGCTTGCCCCCATCGAATAGATCTCCAAGAAGATCGAGGAGAACTTTGTATTGAGATCCAAAGAGAGAGAAGAATCCATCTAGCTAATAACTATGGACCCGAAGGTCTTAGGTAAACTACTCACACATCATCAGAGGGGCCATGGAGTTGATGTAGACGCCCTCCGTGATCAATGCCCCCTCCGGTGGAGCTCCAGAAAAGGCCCCAAGATGGGATCTCTTGGGTACAGAAGGTTGCGGCGGTGTAAATATGGTTTTGTGGTGCTTCTCGATGTTTACAAGGTACGTGGGTATATATAGGAGGAAGAAGTAGGTCCGTGGAGCCACGAGGGGCCCACGAGGGTGGAGGGCGCGCCCAGGGGGGTAGGCGCGCCCCTTGCCTCGTGGCCGCCTCGTTGATTGCTTGACGTCCACTCCAAGTCCTCTGGATCACGTTTGTTCCAAAAATCACGCTCCCGAAGGTTTCATTCCGTTTGGACTTCGTTTGATATTCTTTTTCTGTGAAACACTGAAATAGGCAAAAAACATCAATTTGGGCTGGGCCTCCGGTTAATAGGTTAGTCCCAAAAATAATATAGAAGTGTATAAATAAGCCCATTAAACATCCAAAACAGAATATATAATAGCATGGAGCAATCAAAAATTATAGATACGTTGGAGACGTGTCAAGCATCCCCAAGCTTAATTCCTGCTTGTCCTCGAGTAGGTAATGATAAAAACAAATTTTTTGATGTGGAATGCTTCCTAACATATTTCTCAATGTAATTTTCTTTATTGTGGCATGAATGTTCAGATCCGAAAGATTCAAGATAAAAGTCTAATATTGACATAAAAATAATAATACTTCAAGCATACTAACTAAGCAATCATGTATTCTCAAAATAACATAGCCAAAGAAAGTTCATCCCTACAGGATCATATAGTTTGGTCATGCTCCATTTTCGTCACACAAGAATGCTCTCATCATGCACAAGCCCGATGACAAGCCAAGCAATTGTTTCATACTTTAGTAATCTCAAACTTTTTCAACTTCCATGCAATACATGAGCGTGAGCCATGGATATATCACTATGGGTGGAATAGAATATAATGAAGGGCGTTATGTGGAGAAGACAAAAAGGAGAAAGTCTCACATCGACGCGGCTAATCAATGGGCTAGGGAGATGCCCATCAATTGATGTCAATGCAAGGAATAGGGATTGCCATGCAACGGATGCACTAGAGCTATAAATGTATGAAAGCTCGACAAAAGAAACTAAGTGGGTGTGCATCCAACTTGCTTGCTCATGAATACCTAGGGCACTTGAGGAGTCCCATTGTTGGAATATACAAGCCAAGTTCTATAATGAAAAATTCCCACTAGTATATGAAAATGACAAAACAACAGACTCCCTATCATAAAGATCATGGTGCTACTTTGAAGCACAAGTGTGGAAAAAGGATAGTAGCATTGCCCCTTTTTATTTTTATTTATTATATATATATATATATATATATATATATATTGGGCCTTCTTTTTTTGGCCTTTCTCTTTTTTGGGGAGAATGCTCTATTAATGATGATCATCACACTTCTATTTATTTACAACTCAATGATTACAAATACTAAAACAAGATATGACTTTATATGAATGCCTCCAGTGGTGTGTAACGCCCCAAGACCGGAGCTTCAGTTGCCTTCCAGGGTTTCCAGTTTTCGCCGTGTGTTTTATTTGTGCCTGCCCTTTTATTTTTGCATTGCATCATGTCATCATGCCGTCATCTCATAAATCTTTTGCAACTCAGCTAAATAAATTGCATAGATCTTTTGATCTATTTAAATCGAGGGAATTCACTCGTGATTTCTCTTTATAACATACCCTCCCGATATTTAAGGAGCTATATTAAACCATTCCATTGGCTTGGAATCACCCACAAACACATATGCACCGTTCTTCAAATTTCCTTTTATCCTACTCGAACTTCTTTTCTTCCTTTGGGGCCTTTTAGTAAAATTGAGTTGCAATTTTACTTTACCCATAAATGTCCCAAATCTGCCCATAAATCACATATATTGTGTAGGGTCACCTCCTATAATCTCAGCCCATTTAGAGTCCTTTCGAGTGGGTTTCAAAATTCAAACATGTTGCATTAAATTCAACATGTGCAAATCTATTGTTCTCCAAAAATCCTCTTGCCATTTTATTTAAATTCCTCATATTTTTATGAGTCCGTGAAAACTATCCCCATGCCCAGATTCCACCCCTACCTTCTCTTTCTCTTCTTTCTCTTTTCTGTTTTTTTTGTAAATGGAAAAGAATAGGAGGGAGAGAAGAGAAGCCCAGCCGGCCTCTTGGGCCTGTCTAACCAGGCCGGCCCACTAAATCCCAGCAGCCCAGCCGCCCCACCTTTCCTAACCCTAGCCCGACCTCTCCCTCCATCCTCCTGCGCCGCCACTCGCTCGCACTCGCTCGCATCGAGCTCCCTGCGCCCGATCCACCTCGCCCTTCTTTCTCCCTCGCGCGACCAGCGCCACGCCCTCGTCCCGTCCCCTCGGCCTCCTCCTCGTCGCCTGCATCCGCCGCCCGGCCTCCGCAACACCACCGGGACGGCCAACTCCGGCGGCCCTCCGCCCCCTGCGGCCGTCTCCCTCCTCGCCGTCGTCCATGGCCACCACCACCTTCGTCGCCTGCGCCTGTGCGCCTCCTCCTCGCCAAGGCCCCGTCGCCCGAGCGCTCGAGGAGAGGAGCTCCTCGAGCACCCGTCCCGCAGGAGGCCGCCGCCGCCTTGTACGCCCGCAGGAGCGCCAACGCCACCAGAGTCGTGCTCGTCGCGACCTCGCTTCCCTGCCTCCGGCGACCGTCGCCGCACCGCGCACCCCGGCAATCCTCCTGCTCCGCCGGCCTGGTCCGCCTCGTCGCCGTCCTCCCAGCGCTGCCTCGAGCTCGTCACCGCTTTGCTTCGCCTCCTGGCATACAACAGCAGCGTCCACTTCGTCCCTCGTTGGCCTTCGACCCCTGCTCGACGCCAAGACCGCTACTCCATGTCCCCGTGGGCACCAAGTTCTTTTCGGAGACCTCTCCAAGACCAGGATACACCAAGACCGTTCGTGGATTTCGTCAAGTTAGAGCACCGCTAAACGAGGGTTTTTGCCTTGCTCATTTTGGATGCGCCAAGTTCCTGTTCGAAAGTACGTCTACATGGACAAGTACCGTGGCACCGAAGAATTTTGTTGCGTCAAGTCCCTTTCCGACAATTGTTGGACTACCATCCCGTGCATCGCACCAAGTACCACGACATCGTCGGCCCTACAAGTTCAACTATGGTTGCCGTGTACGACTACCGTCGACCCTCGAAGACCCCGTGGACCCCGAATCATCTACGGGACATGAACAACTACTACCACTGCTGTCGCCGTGAACCACTACTTCCACTACGGCATGTGTACGACTACTTCCCACGACGACACGTGAACAACTACTTCCTCTACGACCGCTACGAGAACGTCTACTTCCTCTACACCGTACCGAACTCGTTCTGCCCGAGAACGCACGCTTTGAAGGTATAACCCGAGACGCCGTCCGTGGACCGAATGCATGTGTTGAATGAGATGCTCGAGTTTTGCACCGTGATCGAATCGTCCTTGCGATGCCCCTCTTTTGCCGTGCCACCATCTTGTGGGAACCCGGTATCCGGGATCACCCCACCTTCTATCGCACGTCTCGCTCACGTCACGCCTCCTTTTGCACCGGTATCTCTGTGAGCTACCGGAACCGATATGTTGCCGTGGCATCATTTTCGGATATGTTGCCGTGGCACCATTTTTGTTTCGCCGCCGTGGCACCCTTTTCGTTCCGCCATGGTGACCAAATGCTTCATAACATGCTCATGTCAACATTTTCATAAAATTGCATAAAACTTGTATATGTCATCCGCATCATGATAACAACATTTAAAATGTTTAAACTTGTTGTTGCATTAAATTGCTAAATGCATATGGGGATTTACCGGATTTGTTGTTTTTATATCCGGCCCCATTTAAATTGTTTAGATGGTATAGTTTATATTATGCTTCACCTCTTGCCATGTTTAACCACCGTTAATATTGTTGGGTAGCTTAAATGGGATCAAACTAAATAATTGATGTGGTGTTCCGTCAACATGCACCTCGTTGCATATTGAGCTCCACTTAACTTGTAGTATTGTTTGTTGCACTTTGCCATGCCATGCCTCATTAAACCGGACATGCATCATACTTGTTTGTGCATCATGACTTGTTTGTGTTGGTTATTTACTATGTTGTGTGCTTCTTTTCCGGTGATTGCTTCTTCGGGTTGGTTCCGATAACGTCGCGTTTGTGAGGATCCGTTCAACTACGACCGTTTGTCTTCTTCTTGGACTCGTTCTTCTTCCTTGTGGGATCTCAGGCAAGATGATCATACCCTCGAAATCACTACTATCTTTGCTATGCTAGTTTTGCTCGCTCTTTTGCTTTGCCAATGCTGCGATGCCTACCATTTGCTTGTCAGCCTCCCAAATTGCCATGAACCTCTAACCTTTGACACCATTCCTAGCAAACCGTTGATTGGCTATGTTACCGCTTTGCTCAGCCCCTCTTATAGCGTTGTTAGTTGCAGGTGAAGATTGAAGTTTGTTCCTTGTTGGAACATGGAGATATTGTTCCTTGTTGGAACAT
Organism: Triticum aestivum; assembly: GCF_018294505.1. Lineage (NCBI taxonomy): Eukaryota > Viridiplantae > Streptophyta > Magnoliopsida > Poales > Poaceae > Triticum > Triticum aestivum. The sequence continues at coordinate 552,903,373 of NC_057797.1, read as the reverse complement.
GTTTACTTGTTGGGATATCACAATATATCTTACTTAATTAATGCATCTATATACTTGGTAAAGGGTGGAAGGCTCGGTCTTATGCCTGGTGTTTTGTTCCACTCTTGCCGCCCTAGTTTCCGTCATATCGGTGTTATGTTCCCGGATTTTGCGTCCCTTACGCGGTTGGGCTATAATGGGAACCCCTTGACAGTTCGCCTTAAGTAAAGCTCTTCCAGCAATGCCCAACCTTGGTTTTACCATTTGCCACCTAGCCTTTTCTTTCCCTTGGGTTCTGCAGACTCAAGGGTCATCTTTATTCTAACCCCCCCGGGCCAGTGCTCCTCTGAGTGTTGGTCCGAACTGAGCTGCCTGCGGGGCCACCTCGGGGAAACTTGAGGGTTGGTTTTACTCGTAGCTAGTCTCATCTGAGTGTGCCCTGAGAAAGAGATATGTGCAGCTCCTATCGGGATTTGTCGGCACATTCGGGCGGTGTTGCTGGTTTAGTTTTACCCTGTCGAAATGTCTTGTTGTACCGGGATACCGAGTCTGATCGGAATGTCTCGGGTGGAGGTATATTCCTTCGTTGACCGTGAGAGCTTGTCATGGGCTATGTTGGGACACCCCTGCAGGGATTTGATCTTTCGAAAGCCGTGCCCGCGGTTATGTGGCAGATGGGAATTTGTTAACGTCCGGTTGTAGAAAACCCGAAGTTGACCTTAATTAAAATACATCAACCGCGTGTGTAACCGTGATGGTCTCTTTCCGGCGGAGTCCGGAAAGTGAACACGGTTGTTGGAGTTATGCTTGACGTAGGTAGTCCAGGATCACTTCTTGATCATACCTTTATCGACCGTGCTTTGCCTTCTCTTCTCGCTCTCATTTGCGTATGTTAGCCACCATATATGCTAGTCGCTTGCTGCAGCTCCACCTCATACCTTTACCTTACCCATAAGCTTAAATAGTCTTGATCTCGCGGGTGCGAGATTGCTGAGTCCCTGTGGCTCACAGATACTTCCAAAACCAGTTTGCAGGTGCCTACGTTACCTTGCAGATGACGCAACCAAGCTCAAGGAGGAGCTCGATGAAGATCTTGCCCTTTGTGTTGTTTCGTTCTAGTTGATCAGTAGTGGAGCCCAGTTGGGGTCGATCAGGGACCTTTGTCGCATTTGGGGTTCTTCTTTTATTTTTGTTCCGTAGTCGGACCTTGATTGTATCTGGATGATGTAATGCTTTATTCATGTAATTGCGTGAAGTGGCGATTGTAAGCCAACTATGTATCTCTTTCCCTTATGTATTACATGGGTTGTGTGAAGATTACCTCACTTGCGACATTGCTTTCAATGCGGTTATGCCTCTAAGTCGTGCTTCGACACGTGGGAGATATAGCCGCATCGAGGGCGTTACATGGTGTACCGGGATGTGCAATGATTCATGAGTGACATGTATGAAATAATTACGAATGGTGTCTTTGCCACAAATACGATGCCAACTACATGATCATGCAAGGCAATATGACAATGATGGCGCGTGTCATAATAAATGGAATGATGAAAAGTTGCATGGCAATATATCTAGGAATGGCTATGGAAATACCATAATAGGTAGGTATGGTGGCTGTTTTGAGGAAGATATAATGAGGTTTATGTGTGATAGAGCGTATCGTATCACGGGGTTTGGATGCACCAGCGAAGTTTGCACCAACTCTCAAGGTGAGAAAGGGCAATGCACGGTACCGAAGAGGCTAGCAATGATGGAAGGGTGAGAGTGCGTATAAACCATGGACTCAACATTAGTCATAAATAACTCACATACTTATTGAAAAAAATCTACAAGTCATCAAAAACCAAGTATTACGCGCATGATCCTAGGGGGATAGATTGGTAGGAAAAGACCATCGCTCGTCCCCGACCGCCACTCATAAGGAAGACAATCAAATAACACCTCATATTTCAAATTTGTTACACAACGTTTACCATACATGCATGGTACGGGACTTGCAAACTTCAATACAAGTATTTCTCAAATTCAAAACTACTCAACTAGCACAACTTTAATATCACTATCTCCATATCTCAAAACAATCATCAAGTATCAAACTTCTCTTAGTATTCAATGCACTTATATGAAAGTGTTTTTTGCCTAAAAGCAAATTTCCATGTTATTCTAAAGGACTCTCAAAAATAATATAAGTGAAGCATGAGAGATCAATTATTTCTGTAAAATAAAACCACCACCGTGCTCTAAAAGATATAAGTGAAGCACTAGAGCAAAAACTATAGCTCAAAAGATATAAGTGAAGCACATAGAGTATTCTAATAAATTCTGATTCATGTGTGTCTCTCTTAAAAGGTGTGTAAAACAAGGATGATTGTGATAAACTAAAAATCAAAGACTCAAATCATACAATATGCTCCAAGCAAAACACATATCATGTGGCGAATAAAAATATAGCTCCAAGTAAAGTTACCGATAGATGAAGATAAAAGAGGGGATGCCTTCCGGGGCATCCCCAAGCTTAGGATTTTTGGTGTCCTCGGATTTTACCTTGGGGTGCCTTGGGCATCCCAAAGCTTAGGCTCTTGCCACTCCTTGTTCCATAATCCATCAAATCTTTACTCAAAACTTGAAAACTTCACAACACAAAACTTAACAGAAAATCTCATGAGCTCCGTTAGCGAAAGAAAACAACACACCACTTCAAGGTATATTAATGAACTCATTATTTATTTATATTGGTGTTAAACCTACTGTATTCCAACTTCTCTATGGTTAATAAACTCTATTACTAGCCATAGATTCATCAAAATAAGCAAACAACACACGAAAAACAGAATCTGACAAAAAAGAACAGTCTCTAGTAATCTGTAGCTAGCGCAAGATATGGAACCCCAAAAATTCTAAAATAAATTGCTGGACGTGAGGAATTTATCTATTAATCATCTTAAAAAATAGTTAACTAAATAGCACTCTCCAATAAAAAATGGCAGCAATTCTTGCGAGCGCTAAAGTTTCTGTTTTTTACAGCAAGATCAAAAAGACTCTCCCCAAGTCTTCCCAACGGTTCTACTTGGCAGAGACACTAATTAAACACAAAAGACACAACCAAAAAATAGGCTAGATAAATTATTTATTACGAAACAGAAGCAAAAAGCAAGGAATAAAAATAAAATTGGGTTGCCTCCCAACAAGCGCAATCGTTTAACGCCCCTAGCTAGGCATAAAAGCGAAGATAGATCTAGGTATTGCCATCTTTGGTAGGCAATACATAACTGGCTCTCATAATAGATTCATAAGGTAATTTAATTTCCTTTCTAGGGAAGTGTTCCATGCCTTTCCTTAACAGAAATTGGAATCTAATATTCCCTTCCTTCATATCAATAATTGCACCAATCGTTCTAAGGAAAGGTCTACCAAGAATAATAGGACATGAAGGATTGCAATCTATATCAAGAACAATGAAATATATGGGCACATAATTCCTATTTGCAACAATAAGAACATCATTAATCTTTCCCATAGGTTTCTTAATAGTGGAATCCGCAAGGTGCAAGTTTAAAGAACAATCATCAAATTCACGGAAACCTAGCAAATCACACAAAGTTTTTGGGATCGTGGAAACACTAGCACCCAAATCACACAGAGCATAGCATTCATGATCTTTAATTTTTATTTTAATAGTAGGTTCCCACTCATCATAAAGTTTTCTAGGGATAGAAACTTCCAACTGAATTTTTTCTTCATAAGATTGCATCAAAGCATCAACGATATATTTAGTAAAAGCTTTATTTTGACTATAAGCATGAGGAGAATTTAGCACGGATTGCAACAAGGAAATACAATCTATCAAAGAGCAATTATCATAATTAAATTCCTTGAAATCCAAGATAGTGGATTCGTTGCTATCTAAAGTTTTGACCTCTCCAATCACACTTTTATCAACTTTTGCATCAAGATCTAAAAACTCCAAATTTTTGGGACGCCTTCTAACTAAAGTTGACTCATCTCCAGTCCCATCATTATAAAGATTCATATTGCAAAACAAAGATTTAATAGGGGATACATCAATCACTTTTAGATCTTCATTCTTATTATCACGAAAACTAGAAGAACACGCCTTCACAAAGCAATCTTTCTTAGCACGCACCCTAGCGGTTCTTTCTTAGCACTCATCAATGGAAATTCTCATGGCTTTGAGAAACTCATTGATATCATGCTTAGGTGGAATAGATCTAAGTTTCAAAGAATCAACATCAATAGAAATTCTATCCACATTCCTAGCCAACTCTTTCGACAACTAATAAATTCTTTAATACTAGATTCAAAATCAGAGGGCATCTTATTATAATTTCCATAAGAATTGTTGTAGGAATTACCATAATTATTAGAGAAATTACTAGGAAACGACGTAGAATTAAAATTGCCTCTATACACATTTTTACCAAAATTGTTCCTACCAACAAAATTCACATCCATAGATTCATTATTATTCTCAATCAAAGTAGACAAAGGCATATCATTAGGATCAGTAGGAGCACTCTTATTAGCAAACAATTTCATAAGTTCATCCATCTTTCCACTCAAAACATTAATCTCTTCAATCGCATGCACCTTTTTACTAGTAGATCTTTTAGTGTACCATTGAGAATAATTAACCATAATATTATCTAGGAGTTTGGTAGCTTCTCCTAAAGTGATTTCCATAAAAGTGCCCTCCCGCAGCCTAATCTAAAAGATTTCTAGAAGCAAAATTCAATCCGGCATAAGTTTTTTGTATAATCATCCATAAATTCAAACCATGTGTTGGGCAATTACGTATCATTAATTTCATCCTCTCCCAAGATTGTGCAACATGCTCATGATCAAGTTGCTTAAAATTCATAATATCGTTTCTAAGAGAGATGATCTTAGCGGGAGGAAAATACTTAGAAATAAAAGCATCTTTGCACTTATTCCATGAATTAATACTATTTTTAGGCAAAGATGAAAACCAATCTTTAGCACGATCTCTAAGAGAAAACGGGAATAGATTAAGTTTAACAATATCATTATCTACATCTTTCTTCTTTTGCATATCACACAAATCAATAAAGTTGTTTAGATGGGTAGCAGCATCTTCACTGGGAAGGCCGGAAAACGGATCTTTCATGACAAGATTCAGCAAAGCAGTATTAATTTCACAAGATTCAACATCTGTAAGAGGAGCAATCGGAGTGCTAATAAAATCATTATTGTTGGTATTGGCAAAGTCACACAATTTACTATTATCTTGAGCCATCTTGACAAGCAAGAAATCCAACACACAAGCAAACAAGCGAAGAAAAAGCGAACGGAAAGAGAGGGCGAAAGGAAAAGAGGGCGAATAAAACGGAAAGGGTGAAGTTGGGGAGAGGAAAACGAGAGGCAAATGGCAAATAATGTAATGCGAAGGATAAGAGTTGTGGTAGGTACTTGGTATGTCTTAACTTGGCGTAGATCTCCCCGGCAACGGCGCCAGAAATCCTTCTTGTTACCTCTTGAGCACTGCGTTGGTTTTCCCTTGAAGAGAAAAGGGTGATGCAGCAAAGCAGCGTAAGTATTTCCCTCAGTTTTTGAGAACCAAGGTATCAATCCAGTAGGAGACCACGCGTGAGTCACCTCATACCTACACAAACAAATAAGAACCTCGCAACCAATGTGATAAAGGGGTTGTCAATCCCTTCATGACCACTTGCAAGAGTGAGATCTGATAGAGATAATGATAATAAGATAGATATTTTTGGTATTTTTATGATATAGATTGAAAATAAAGATTGCAAAATAAAATAGATTGGAAACTTGTATGATGGAAAATACACCCAGGGGCCATAGGTTTCACTAGTGGCTTCTCTCAAGGTAGCACAAGTATTATGGTGGGTGAACAAATTACTGTCGAGCAATTGATAAAATTGAGAATAGTTATGAGAATATCTAGGTATGATCATGTATATAGGCATCACGTCCGTGACAAGTAGACCGACTCCTGCCTGCATCTACTACTATTACTCCACACACCGACTGCTATCCAACATGCATCTAGAGTATTAAGTTCATAAGAACAGAGTAACGCCTTAAGCAAGATGACATGATGTAGAGGGATAAACTCATGCAATATGATATACACCCCATATTTTTATCCTCGACGGCAACAGTACAATACATGTCGTTTCCCTTTCTGTCACTGGGATCGAGCACCGCAAGATTGAACCCAAAGCTAAGCACTTCTCCCATTGCAAGAAAGATCAAACTAGTGGGCCAAATCAAACTGATAATTCGAAGAGACTTGCAAATATAACCAATCATACATAAAAGAATTCAGAGAAGATTCAAATATTGTTCATAGATAAACTTGATCGTAAACCCACAATTCATCGGATCTCGACAAACACACCGCAAAAAAAGATTACATCGAATAGATCTCCAAGTGAATCGAGGATAACTTTGTATTGAGATCCTAAGAGAGAGAAGAAGCCATCTAGCTAATAACTATGGACCCGAAGGTCTGAGGTAAACTACTCACACATCATCGGGGGGCATGGAGTTGATGTAGAGGCCCTCCATGATCAATGCCCCCTCCGACGGAGCTCCAGAAAAGGCCCCAAGATGGGATCTCTTAGGTACAGAAGGTTGCGGCAGTGGAAATAGGGTTTCGTGGTGCTCCTCGATGTTTTTTGAGTACGTGGGTATATATAGGAGGAAGAAGTAGGTCGGTGGAGCCATGAGGGGCCCACGAGGGTGGAGGGCGCGCCCGTGGGGGGTAGGCGCGCCCCCTGCCCCGTGGCCGCCTCGTTGATTGCTTGACGTCCACTCCAAGTCCTCTGGATCACGTTTGTTCCAAAAATCATGCTCCCGAAGGTTTCATTCCGTTTGGACTTCATTTGATATTCTTTTTCTGCGAAACACTGAAATAGGCAAAAAAACAGCAATTTGGGCTGGGCCTCCGGTTCATAGGTTAGTCCCAAAAATAATATAAAAGTGTATAAATAAGCCCATTAAACATCCAAAACAGAATATACAATAGCATGGAGCAATCAAAAATTATAGATACGTTGGAGACGTATCACCTCCCTCGTGTCAGCACGATGGGAATCCTAAGCTATGAATGCATGCCCCCCTAGCCAAGGTTAGTGCGAAGTAGCTAGCAGCCCCCCTCCCTCGTGTCGGCACAAAGGGAATCCTATGCTATGAATGCATGCCCCCCAACCGAGGTTCACCTAGCAAAGTGCGAAGTAGCTAGCAGCCCCCTCGTGTCGGCATGAAGGGAATCCTAAGCTATGAATGCATGCCCCCTCCCCCCAACTAAGGTTCACCTAGCAAAGTGTGAAGTAGCTAGTAGCTCCCCTCGTGTCGCCACGAAGGAAATCCTAAGCTATGAATGCATGCCCCCAACCAAGGTTCACCTAGCAAAGTGTGAAGTATCAACCCCCCTCCCCCCACACACTTTCAGTCGGCGGGCCAGAGAGGCATATCTCACCAAGATGGATCTTAAAATGAACCAAGAATAATCCACCTTGGTCATACAACCTCTCTCTTGTTGTTGGTCAAAGTGATGGCTGTCCATGCGACCCCGGAGGTGGGCTAGCTCACCAATAATCACGCAAGTAGCTAGTCCCTGAAGACAACCACTGCATGCATGTGGCCTAAACATATGTATGGAGAGGTGTGTTTTTGAGTAACAATGGAACAACTTTGATGTGGCACCGTGATTTCAAACTAGAAAACCCCACACTGAGTGAAGGTTAGATTGACGATGCATATGTATGTTACACCACACTTCAAGCCAACGACGGGGATTCATGCATGCATGCGTGCCTAGTATATGCGCTCAAACTTAAGGTCTGAATCTCTCCATGACCTATACTACGATAACATGAACCAAATGAAGAATCCGCCATGGTAACTGCTACCTCTTGAGCACTTGTGTTGGTTTTCCCTTGAAGAGGAAAGGGTAGTGCAGGAAAGTAGCTTAAGTATTTCCCTCAGTTTTTTGAGAACCAAGGTATTAATCTAGTAGGAGGCTACGCGCGAGTCCCTCGCACCTACACAAAACAAATAAATCCTCGCAACCAACGCGATAAGGGGTTGTCAATCCCTACACGATCACTTACGAGAGTGAGATCTGATAGATATGATAAGATAACATTTTTGGTATTTTTATGATAAAGATGCAAAGTAAAATAAAAGCAATGAAAATAACTAAGTATTGGAAGATTTAATATGATGAAGATAGACCCGGGGGCCATAGGTTTCACTAGTGGATTCTCTCAAGAGCATAGGTATTTTACGCTAGGTGAACAAATTATTGTTGAGCAATTGACAAAACTGAGCATAGTTATGAGAATATCTAGGTATGATCATGTATATAGGCATCACGTCCAAGACAAGTAGACTGACTCCTGCCTGCATCTACTACTATTACTCCACACATCGCCCGCTATCCAGCATGCATCTAGAGTATTAAGTTCATAAGAACAAAGTAACGCCTTAAGCAAGATGACATGATGTAGAGGGATAAACTCATGCAATATGATGAAACCCCATCTTGTTATCCTCGATGGCAGCAATACAATACGTGCCTTGCTGCCCCTACTGTCACTGGGAAAGGACACCGCAAGATTGAACCCAAAGCTAAGCACTTCTCCCATTGCAAGAAATATCAATCTAGTAGGCCAAACCAAACTGATAATTCGAAGAGACTTGCAAAGATAACCAATCATACATAAAAGAATTCAGAGAAGATTCAAATATTGTTCATATATAAACTTGATCATTGACCCACAATTCATCGGTCTCAACAAACACACCGCAAAAAGAAGATTACATCGAATAGATCTCCACAAGAGAGGGGGAGAACTTTGTATTGAGATCCAAAAAGAGAGAATAAGCCATCTAACTAATAACTATGGACCCGAAGGTCTGAGGTAAACTACTCACACTTCCTCGGAGAGGCTATGGTGTTGATGTAGAAGCCCTCCGTGATGGATGCCCCCTCCGGCGGAGCTCCGAAATAGGCCCCAAGATGGGATCTCATGGATACAGAAAGTTACGGTGGTGGAATTAGGGTTTTGGCTCCGTATTTGATCGTTTGGGGGTACATAGGTATATATAGGAGGAAGAAGTACGTCGGTGGAGCAACAGGGGGCCCACGAGGGTGGAGGGCACGCCCCCTACCTCGTGGCCTCCCTGTTGGTTGCTTGACGTAGGGTCCAAGTCTCCTAGATCTTGTCCGTTCCAAAAATCACGTTCCCGAAGGTTTCATTCCGTTTGGACTCCATTTGATATTCCTTTTCTTTGAAACCCTAAAATAGGCAAAAAAACAGGAATTCTGGGCTGGGCCTCCGGTTAATAGGTTAGTCCCAAAAATAATATAAAAGTGGATAATAAAGCCCAATAATGTCCAAAATAGTAGATAATATAGCATGGAGCAATCAAAAATTATAGATACGTTGGAGACATATCAAGCATCCCCAAGCTTAATTCCTGCTCGTCCTCGAGTAGGTAAATGATAAAAACAGAATTTTTGATGTGGAATGCTACTTGGCATAATTTCAATGTAATTCTTCTTAATTGTGGTATGAATATTCAGATCCGAAAGATTCAAGACAAAAGTTTAATATTGAGATAAAAATAATAATACATCAAGCCTACTAACTAAGCAATTATGTCTTCTCAAAATAACATGGCCAAAGAAAGTTATCCCTACAAATTCATACAGTCTGGCTATGCTCTATCTTCACCACACAAAGTATTTAAATCATGCACAACCCCGATGACAAGCCAAGCAATTGTTTCATACTTTTGACATTCTCAAAACTTTTTCAATATTCATGCAATACATGAGCGTGAGCCATGGACATAGCACTTTTAGGTGGAATAGAGTGGTGGTTGTGGAGAAGACAAAAAGAGAGAAGATAGTCTCACATCAACTAGGCGTATCAACGATCTATGGAGATGCCCATCAGTAGATATCAATGTGAGTGAGTAGGGATTGCCATGCAACGGATGCACTAGAGCTATAAGTATATGAAAGCTCAAAAACAAACAAAGTGGGTGAAAGTGCGTTATATCGACTAGAGGGGGGGGTGAATAGGCGATTTTTATGGAAGTCTTCAAAACATGGAAGTTTCAAAGACAAACAATAGAAATAAACCTATTACCATGCAACGGAAGGTAGACTACACTAGGTAAACCTTAGTCAAGTATTAAATGAAGTGAAAGCACAATGACTAATAGCATCTAGGTAGTAAGGATCAGGTGGGAAGATATTATGAAGCCAAACAGAACACGCAGTCACTCAGTGAAGACAAAAGATAGTGCAATCATACAGTGACTTCACGAGGGCCAACAGTAAGTAAAGGGAAGGGAAGGATGAAACCAGTGACTCGTTGAAGACAATGATTTGTTGGACCAGTTCCAGTTGTTGTGACAACTGTACGTCTGGTTAGGGCAGCTAGGTATTTAAACCTGAGGACACACAGTCCCAGACACCCAGTCCTGAACACGCAGCTCAGGACACCCAGTCCTCACCGTATTCCCCTTGAGCTAAGGTCACACAGACCTCGCCCAATCACTCTGGTAAGTCTTCAAGGTAGACTCCCAAACCTTCACAGACTTTGTTCACCGGCGATCCACAATGTCTCTTGGATGCTCAGAACGCGACGCCTAACCGGCTGGAGGATTCACAGTCCTCAAGTGTAATAAGTCTTCAGATCACACAGACAAGAAGACTTAAGTGATGCCTAACACTCTTAGGCTCTGGGTGGTTAGGGCTTTATCCTCGCAAGGAATTCTCTCTCAAAGGCTTCGAGGTGGGTTGCTCTCAAACGACAAAAGCCGTACTCTAACTCTGAGCAGCCAACCGTTTATGGTTGTAGGGGGTGGGCTATTTATAGCCACTAGGCAACCCGACCTGATTTGTCCGAAATGACCCTGGGTCACTAAGGAACTGACACGTGTTCCAACGGTCAGATTTCAAACTCACACGCAACTTTACTTGGGCTACAAGCAAAGCTGACTTGTCCGACTCTGGACAAGATTCGCTCTCATAGTCTTCACTCGAAGACATAGGTTTTGGTTAAGCATCACTTCAGTCATTCTGACTGGTTCTCTTGGACCCCACTTAACAGTACGGTGGTTCCTATGACTCAACAAAGAAGAAAAAGAACTACGAAAGATCTAAGTCTTCGAGCTCCATAGGCTTCATGCGATGTCTTCTCTTGTCATAGTCTTCAATGTGAATATCTTCATATACCACCTTTGACATCAATGTCTTCATACATTTTTAGGGGTCATCTCTGGTAGGAAAACCGAATCAATGAGGGACTTCTACCTGTGTTATCCTGCAATTCTCACAAACACATTAGTCCCTCAACTAGGTTTGTCGTCAATACTCCAAAACCAACTAGGGGTGGCACTAGATGCACTTACAATCTCCCCCTTTTTGGTGATTGATGACAAACTAGTTGAAGTTTTCAACGGGGAATATAATATGTGAAATTGTAGAGGAATTGTCTTCATTAGTTGCAAGGGCTCCCCCTGAAGATGTGCATATAAGTAATTTTCTTTTGAAATGCAAATGCACATGGCAGGTTGTACTCGTGGAGATCCTCTTCAACTTATGATGACAATTCATTATGCATGAGAAGGTATGTGAAGATAATGACATGCATAATGGAAAATGGACGTCTGCAAAATGATCTAAGTGCGGAATTTATCGTCGCACATGCGGAATCACAAGGTAGCAGATAAGTAGCAGACGACCATCGAGTTTAAGTGTTACAACTCAAAGAACCAAATGTATCAAAACGAGAGTTGTAAACATGAAGCAAAATATAAAGCAACCGCCCATATGGACCCGCTTGAAGACTATCAAACTCATATGCTTCTCCCCCTTTTGTCAGTAAGGACCAAAAAGGTTTGAAGACATAGAGCATCTACTCGTTCCCATGAAGAGTAGGTGAAGCAGCAGGGTCTTCGGTGGTGTTCGGCGGTGCAGAAGAACTTGGAGCAGTGTCGAAGCGTGCTGAAGGAGGTGGCGGTGAAGTAGCATCGTCTTCATCCTCGATCACTCTGGCATTCACAGTTGCAGCAGAGGAAGAGAACTCAGAGTCTTCAAGAGATGGAGTTCGTCGCAGCACTGCCCTTCGAGGAGGTGTGGAGTCAAACTTGAAGCGTTCAGAGAAGCCATCCTCTTGAAGATCATCTTCAGAGCACATAAGCGTCAGCCCTTTCCATGTGCGTCGAGAGGTTTCATGTGCAACAAAGGCATTCTTGGTGGCAAGATTGCGAATACGGTTGACATCCACCAAGAGGCTTTGCATTTGGCGCTTCAGCCAGTCATGATGCCTATCCTGTTTCTGATGAAGAGCCACCAGAAGCTCTCGGTCATTGAGAACACGAGTGCGCTTCTTAGGTCGTTGGGCAATTGTGCTATCGGTGGCTTCAGTAAGGGCAGGATGTGGTGCACGTGTAGTTCCAGCCAAAGGATACACACGAGTGACAGCTTCAACTCCTTCAATGTTCTGAGAAAAACTTTGATGCTCCGCATTCTGAAGACTTAGAGGTTCCTTGGCAGGCTCAGGATAAATGGCTTCAACAGACATATCCACATCAGGCAGAAAGATCCGATGATTGCGAGCAGATGGCTGATATGAGATAGCGGAGTGAAGTTTAATCAGCCGCATTATCCATGGAGCGTAGAACTTCAAGCCAAAAAGATCAGAGCCTGATGCAGCAAGTTGGCGGATGAAGAAGTCCTGTGCATTGAAGCATTTGCCATGAAGAATATAGAAGACCAAAGTCTTCATTGCACCTTCCAGCTTGGCATGTGGAGAATGTCCTTTGATGGGCCAGAGAGTTCGCCTTATGATGTGATAAATAGTCCTTGGCAGATACTCAAGGTCTTCAACGAAGAACTCCTTGGGATATGCAGCATCTTGGGGCAATGGCTTCATCATACTGAGCATCTGACTCATGTTAGGTTCAGGCTTCTGAAAGATGCTCTCCACAGCTTCACTGTGAAGCTGACAGCCATGTTCGTAGAGATCGCCAGGAGTGGGCAGACCAGTGAGCTCAATGATATCAAAGGCTTTGGCTTCGTGATGAACATTTCCTGTCATCCACTCCAGGACCCAAGTCTTCGGATCTCTGTTGTACCCACGGATGTGAAGTGTGGCATAGAATTGGAGCAGCAACTCTTCATTCCAGTGCTCTTGGTCGGTGACAAACGGCAGCAATCCAACCTCTTTGAAGCAATCCAGAGCTTCTTCCAGACAGGGCAGACCAGCTATTGCTTCAATGTCAAGACGCTTATGTGGGAAGATGCGACCTTGATTGTATAGAATGCAGGAGTAATAGCTTCGTTGCGGATAGCTCCAGAACCGATCAGATGATATCCTTTCCCTTGAGTAGGGGTTCCTGGAGCTATTGAAGAAGGTGTTGTCTACTTTGAAGCCATTGACATTGAAGGATCTAGGTGCTGATGCAGGACCTGGAAACCTGGGCAATCTGGGGATTGGCTTCTGTACCTGAGGCCTGTGCTCAACATGGTAGTCAAACTGAGGACCAGCAGCAGGCGCAGGAATAGAAGTAGTAGCATCATTGGCTTCACTGACTTCTGGTGCTTGGGTAGGTGAAGGCTCCACATTGGCTTCAGCCATGACAGCGTCAGTGGCGTCGGTGGCGGCCTCAAAATTATCAACCTCCACTTGATGAGCTGGAGGGTCGGTCACAGTCACGTTCTCCTCGAGAACAGCTTCTTGGTGAGACAGGGGTGTAGCAGCGTTTGGGGTTTCTTCTTCATCGGCTGATGCAGCCAGAATGTCTTCAGCAGCTTTAGCTTCAGACTCAGAAACTGGAGGCCTTGGTCCTTTGCGAAGCCTGCGTAACGCTGGCGACGCCTGTGGAGTTGGAGTTGGCTAGGCCTCAAAGTCTTCTTCCTCTTGTGCTTGTGGGTGATCAGCCCATGATGCATCCTGAGCAATTGGCGTCAGAGGATGACCAATGCTGATGAGCTCGCTGTGCATGAGCACAGGCGATGATACCTGTTGGTGCTCGAGCTGAGGAAGAACTGCATCATCTTCAACATGGTCATGGTGACCAATGTCTTCAGCAGCGATGGGATCAGCTGCTGGAAAGTCTTCAGCTTCATGAGCCCCTGTGAAAGCAGGTCATGGACAGTCAGTTGGCGCTCTTGAGGTTCAGCGTCAGGGCGAACCATGGAGATGGGTTCAACAATCAAGGGCTCTGTGGGAGCAGCCCGTTCCTTCTAGGTCTTCCGCTTCTTCTTGGAGGGGGCAGTAGTAGAGGCTTCAGGATGTTTCCTCTTCCTTGCTTCAGCCTCAACAGTCCTCGTCTTCTTCAGTTTTGAAGCGGTTGACCAGGCCTTTGGCTTCGAGCCAGTCATGCTAGTTGGGAAGACAATGGGATCTGCTTCCTGCCTTGGTGCGTTTGGTTCAGCCACAGTGGGCTTCTTCTTCTGCTTGGCAGCCATCCTGGGATCAATGCCCGGACGCCCAAGGGCCTTGCGCTTCTCAGCCTCATTGTAGCCTTGCACACACTTGTCAGCCAGGCTCTTCATGCGCTCATGAGAACCCTGGGCTTCTGCGCGTTTCTTGAGAAAGGCTTCTTTGAGCTCGTGCAGCATAATCTTAAAGTTTTTCACCTCTTGCACGCTGAGCTTGGCCATATGCTTCTTGAACTGAGCTTTCTCAAAGTCAATCTTTTGCTTCAGTTCAACAATGCGTTGGGCGATAGCTAATTCTGAAGCAATGGCGCCATGGAAGGCGACACTGAGGCCAATGGGTAGTTGCAGATCTTCGAAGCTGATGTTGGGCGTGTCAAACCACTCATCAATGAAGTTGTGGATGATTGTCACGTCAAAGAGAGGAAGATCATTGAAGATTTCTTCTTCTTCTTTGCTCTTGATGAGTTGCTCAAGAGCGTCATCTGCAAGATCTTCATCACTGGACAGATCAATGGCATCATTTCGCAGAATGGCAGCAGCAGTCAGTTCTTGGCCGGTGTGTGGCAGAGGCATCTTGACCTTCTGGGGCTTGGAGATGCGTGACAAATCTTCAGACTGCACACTGTCTTCAGGAGGTGCAGTGGCCAGTGGCTTCGCCCGTGAGATTTTTGGTGCAGAGGCAGGCTTTGAAGCTTTAGGCTGCTTCAACTTCTTTGGCTTTGGTGCTGCAGGCGCTTCATCTGATTCAGCGTCATCTGCAGGCTCATTCACGGCTGTCCCTTGAACCACGATGTGAGTGATGAGACCTTCCAAGTTGTAGAAGGGCCCAAGAAGATTGGGTTCAGCTTCACGAGTTCCATCGGCACGGGGAGCAGAGGGACCAGGGTTGAAGTCTAATCCCAAAGACTTCTTCTTCTGCTTCGCTGAGTTCTGGGCAAACTGGAAGTTGCGCTTAAACAGATTGTTGTCACGACACCATAACAGTGACGATGGGTCGGCATCCACAGGCTGTGGTCCACGGACCATGCAGGGATAGAAGCCTTGTTCAATGGCTTCATCTCTGGTCCTGGGTTGAAGATTTTTGTAGAGGATGTCTCCCCATGGTCGCTTGATGGCATTCTTTTCAGCATATTCCTTTGTCACAAATCTGTACTTGAACCACTGTTCTGCCCAATAGCGTCGAATCCATTGGATTCGTGTCTTGCGCTGATTGTAATCCTCTTCAGGATCTGTCTTGTACAGCTCTAAGAGGTCATCGGGCAGATCTCTTGATGTTTCTCCTTGACGCTTTCTGCCACCCTTCCTTGCTGATTTCTAGGAAGCCATGAACTTTAAACTGAATGGCTTCAATACGTTCAAAGGCTTCAAAGGCTTTCGCTTGCTGGACAAACAGGAACTGGCTTCGGGAGTATTTATGTGATACTGTAAGAATTCTGCAAATGAATGCAGACTATGAGAACCAAGGGATTCTCCCACGGACATGTACCTGTGACAGCATTAAGGTGCGAGGGAAGGGGAAGAGGTCATATGCATTCTCAGAAGATTTTGAAGATAAATCAGTTTACAAGACATTGACCTCATCGTGCGAAGACATTCACTCATAGATAAGGAGTTGGTTCCACATTTGTACGAATCCACGGATCAGTACAAGTGAGGAATCTAACTACTTTGTGAAGCATAAGTGAATATACTAGGCATATTATGAGATGCAGTTTGAAGTGGATCCAACATGTGTGAACAAAAACCACTTGTGGTAGAAAGTGACGAATCCATAGGATCAAAGGGGCCGTAAAAAGGAAGTTTTATTTACCACACGTAGAACTGCTAGACGGAGTGGAAGAGGAGGCCGAGCAGTTCGATCGTCCGTGCCCTAACTTGGCGACGGAGGACACCTACGGCGACGGCGGAGAGGACGATGTCCGCGGTCGGCGTGAAGACGGCGTCGGAGAGGTTGCGGCAGCGAAGCGCTTCGTCGCCGGCGTCGTCAAGGGCTAGCGGTGGCACTAGGGTTCGTGCGAGGGTGGAAGAAGAGATAATGACTGTGGTGAGGCGTGTATTTATAGGGACAGGGGCGACTCGATGTTATTACACAAGTGCCCCTAGCGATTCACATCTGAGGAACACGTGGCCATCATGCAGCATATCGAGGGTTGTTCCACGTCCCACGCACGCCTGGATTGTCGGGTGGTCGTTCCCACTTCTCCGGGTTTCAGGTGAAGGAATGAGCATTGAAAACGGACTTAAAGTTTGTCCCTGTATCTTCTGCTGACAAGGACGCAGAGAAGACATTCGACAGTTTCAATAGAATGCATATGATTTGGAGAGATAGAGTTTGAGATAGAAAGCATAGAAAGGTTAGGGTCCGATCACATTCACTTTGTTCAAAAGATTCAACAAGAAGACATAGCTATAAGTGAATGTTGTAGAGGACAGAACACTAGTATATATATATATATATATATATATATTCAACATAGTGAAGATAATTATGAAGACATAGCAAATGTAACGCCATGAGTGAAACACTTCAAACAGAACATTTGGTGGTGGTGTTACCCACCATATAGGAAGTATTAGACCCAGACACGGCGCACAATTATCGTTGCACTCCGAAGTCAAATTCCACATTAATGTATTCACACTTAGAATGTATGTCTTCATTGACTGAAGATATACTTTACTTCGTGTGTTGCACATTTAGTCATCAATATGCATAAGTGTTAGGATGTGTGCCTGATCACAGGAAATTTGAGGATTCCAAGATATTTAGCTCACACCGTAACTTGCAAAATCGCTTCTCATCCAAGGGCTTGGTGAAGATATTGCTCTTCAGTGTTGACGTGTGTCGGTGTCAAAACCGGCGGATCTCGGGTAGTGGGTCCCGAACTGTGCGTCTAGGCCGGATGGTAACAGGGGGCAGGGAACACGATGTTTTACCCATGTGGCGACCAGACCCGAATGGATCAAGTCTACTGTGCTCAGGTGTCATCCCTAGATCAGTAATGCTGACACCACACAGTACATCAAAGGATTTATAGCAGAGTTGCAATCACACACTTATTACAGCATTGTCTCAGAAGAGAACTTATTACAATAAATATGGCTTAAGTCCAACTAGTGACGATAACAGCGGAAGACTTGGAAGATAAATGGGTCCATCAACTCCAACGGCATCACTGAGTATAGAACCACGACCTAAAACACCTTAATCGTCGTCTGAAAAGTCTGCAACATGAAAAGTTGCAGCCCGAAACGGGTCAGCACATGGAATATGCTGGCAATGTAACACATAGAGAGTAATGGAATGAAACAGCTATACTATATGCATATTTGGCTGGTGGAAAGCTCTATGGTTACAGTTTTGTGTAAAGCCAGTTTTTCCCTACTGCAAAGGAATAAATTTATTTAACTATCATGGTAGTTGTTGAACATTGAGAATGGTTGACAACATTCCGATCCCAATTAAGTGAACAATTAAAACCCAACAACATTAATTAGAGTAACATGTTGAGATTCACACGATATTCAAGTACTAGATACTCAAGTTGTCCATAACCGGGGACACAACTAATCATGATTAGTTTGTTACACTCTGCACAGGTTTGCGCACTTTTCCCCACAAGACTCGATCGCCTCTGTTTGGTTTCTCGCACTACATGATGTTTGAGAAGACGGATGACCGAGACATAGTCTTTCAGAAGCGCTAGCACCTTACGTTCGGGTAGACCGTACCACCTATAACCCCTACATCTGCTAGTCTACCCTGTAAGAGTTCGCACGACTTAGTCAACTATGCCAGAGCCCATAATGGCATGTGACTGCACACGGAAGTTACTAGCATGAATGATCTTATGATCCCTTTGAGCCTGGGTGGCGGTCCAAAATAAAACAGGCAAGTCCTGATAGACATCAGGTGCCTCAATCCACCCAGATGTGTGTTTAAGTTGCCACCTTAGATAAACCATTAAATTATCATTCTCACATCTGTCATGGATATCACTCACCCAATCCACGTCTACTAGCATAGCATGGCATAATAAGCAAACGTAGAAGTAACTCCCAAAGGTTTCATAATAATACAGGTAATAGGTACTACCTCATCTACTTCCCATCCCACAATTTAATTAGATCCTAATCATGCAATGTGTGAGGATTGATCTAATGCAATAAAACTGGGTTGTAGAAAAGGTATGATCAAAGTGTTACTTGCCTTGATGATGATCCGCGAGACCTAGGGTATCGAAGTAACAAGCGGCGCAATCTGGGTAATCTATCACAGACAAACAACAAGCACACAATAAGTACTCAACTAATGCACAGGGAAAACTCGAACAAGAGAACGAACCAGAAAGTTCAACTTAAGAACTCCGGTTGCAAAGAAAGAAAGGAACCGAACAAACGACGGAAAACAAACGGTGGAAGAAAACAACTCAGTTCTAGCAAGTTGAAACTAGGTCAAATTTTACTGTAGCAAAAGCTTGTTCAAGTTGATTAGACGGAACGGCGGTTTCGAGACGAAACTCCAGGTGCTTGAATCACTTGATTCCGATAAACGAGCGAGAAGAAGGACTAGAAAGAAGATCGGATCTGAGATCGCGATCGGAAAAGACGCGGAATAAAACAGACGAAAAGAAAGAGACGAATGGTTAAACGAACGGGCATCGTTAACCGGGAATAATCGGTGATCACGTTCGTTGAGACGAACGGTCCGAAAGAAGAACGAAAACCGATCTAGGGTTTTCGGAGAAAAGACCGAAAAGAGACGGAAAACCGATCTAGGGTTTCGGAAGAACCGAAACAAGAACCGGAAAGAAAACGAAAAGAATCGGAAGAGAAGAAAAGAATCGGAACGGTTTATAAGAAAAACCGAACCAAGGGGAGAAAAAGAGACGCGGGGCAACCTCGGCGAGGGGCTCCGATGAACGGCGGCGTAAGGCGGCGGCGGCGACGTAGGGCGGCGGCGGCGGCGGGGCACAAGGGCGGCGCGGCGGGTGAGGGGTGCGGGGTGGGGCGCGACTTGGGAGGAGAGGGGCTTGGGTTTTGGTGTGAGGAGAGGGGGGGGGTTTGGGGTGTATTTATATTGGTGAGGGGAGAGGATACTTGGGGTAGGGGACAAGAAATAGGAGAGATCAACTAGGAAAAGAAACGAAACAAGGAAAGAGGGGGGGCTAACCTAGTCCAAACCGGACTAGAGGCGAGGCAAGAGGCGGCTGGCGCCTGCCTGCGCTGGCGCCTGGCACGCAGCCGGCTGGGGCGATGGCGGTTGGCTGGCTGGGCCCTTGGCCCAACTGGCCTGCTCCTGAATTTTTTTAACTGATTTCGCACGCAGAAAAACACAGAAAAGAAAAACTAAACGGGCTCCAAAACTCCCAAAGTAAATTTTCCCCGACTCCTAAAAATGAGTCGAACAAAATGAACTTTTCTCCGGGCCTAAGATGCAATTTTTGAAAACGCGCGTTTTCCCTATCCAAATAAAACGCAAACAAACACCGGAAAACAAAACTTGATCTATTTATTAAATCTTCATTTTTCCTAAATTTTGGGAAAGTCATATTATTCCATCTCATATTTTTGACATTGGAAAAATAATTGAAGATAAAATAAATAAATCAAATGATCCTCTTTTCAAATTCGAGAAAACTCTCAAATATAAAAATAACGAAATCTCCAACTCTCTCCGAAGGTCCTTGAGTTGCGCGAAATTTCTAGGATCAACCAAAATGCAAGAAAATATGATATGCATGATGATCTAATGTATAACATTCCAAATTGAAAATTTGGGATGTTACAAACCTACCCCCCTTAAGATGAATCTCGCCCTCGAGATTCGGGTTGGCTAGAAAATAGGTGAGGGTGGTCCTTGAGAAAATCTTCTTCTCTCTCCCAGGTGGCTTCATCCTCTGAGTGGTGGTTCCACTGAACTTTGCAAAACTTGATAACCTTGCTGCGAGTGATTCTGCTGGCATAATTGAGAATCTTGAATGGCTTCTCCTCATATGTTAGGTCGTCCTTCAACTGAATCGCTTCAAGCGGTACTGTATCTCTTAGCGGTATCTCCGCCATCTCGGTGTGACATTTCTTCAGCTGAGAAACATGGAATACATCATGAACTCCTGCAGTCCCTCTGGTAATTCCAACTTATAAAGGACTTCTCCCATACATTGCAAAATCTTATATGGTCCAACAAAACGCGGTGCTAACTTTCCCTTAACTCCAAAGCGCTAAACTCCTCGAAGTGGGGATACTCGGAGATAGACTCTGTCTCCGGTTTCGTAGGCTGTCTCCTTGTGTTTAGAATCTGCGTAGCTCTTCTACCTGGACTGGGCTACCTTGAGCCTGTCACGAATCAACTTAACTTTCCGTTCAGACTCCTTAATCAAATCTGGTCCAAAGAATTGACGGTCTCCAACCACTGCTAGAAAAAGGGCCTACAGTCTCGGTTCGTAAGGGCCTTTAGTCCCGGTTCCTGAACCGGGACTAAAGTGTCGGTACTAATACCTCCCCCCTTTAGTCCCGGTTCAATCCAGAACCGGGACTAAAGCCCCTCCACGTGGGCAGTGCACAGAGCCCAGTCAGTAGACCCTTTGGTCCCGGTTGGTGGCACCAACCGGGACCAATAGGCATCCACGCGTCAGCATTTCTGTGGCTGGGGTTTTAGTTTTTTTTTGAATGGGGGGGGGAGGGTTGGGGGTTTTGGGGGGTTAATTTAGGTGTTTCATATATTGTGTTAGCTAGCTATAATTAATATAGAGAAGTGTCCTCTCTTATGTCCGTGCTTGGTCGACGCTACGTACTATACATACGTATAGAGAGGACTAGACACGCTGGCTAGCTAGTAAAGCAAACAAAGGAAACAGAAGATCGTCATGAACATATATGCATACAGAGAGAAGTGATATCGACCACCTCTCCTTCTCGGAGAGATTGGTCGAACAACAAGTTCTCGTATATCTATCTGACACTACCGGCTACATATATACAGTAATTATCTCTTACAAATATAATCATACGGACTCAGGGTCAACATAGAATTCTCTGTCTTCAGGGATCACGTGGTCAAGAAAGAATGCCGCCAATTCCTCTTGAATTGCTCGCATGCGAGCTGGTGCTAGGAGTTCATCCCGCTTCTGAAACATCTAATTTAAAGAAGGGGGTCAATACGTATATATGAATGAATGAAACTCAACACAAATGATGGTAATAAAATAAAATTGTGAATGTTGTTATTTACGTACTTCATATTGTTCGTTAGAGTACCCGCCCCGCTCACACGTCGTGTAGCGGATGGACTCGCAGATGTAGTATCCATAGAAATCATTCCCTTGTTCCTGCCACAACCACTTTACAAGAAATAGAGGTCAATCAAACTGATAAGCAAGATTGCTAAATGGTATTGATGAAACTAGCGCTTGAATCACTAGGAGATGCGCAGAACATGCTACTATAGTACTTACTTTCGGGTGTCTAAATTCCAGCTCCTTCGGCAGTCCCGGAACTTTTTTGGTGAATTTTCTCCAAACCCTGCCGGCCAAAGAAAACAATTACTTGATATCAGGAAATGAACAAAGTTGCTGATATGGTGGATAATGATCGATTTAACTTACTTCTTGAGGATTTCAGTCATGTCTGCATAGTCCTGGGGATCTTTTCGTCTTGAGTCTAAGAAGGTTACTAGTCCCTGCTCAAGCTTAATCTGTAGGAGAATATAGTGGAAACTGCACACGCATGCATAACTCATGAATTACATTACTATAACCTTGACTAATATATAAGGGAAACCGAATACGCACAAGACAGTAACACTCACTTGAAGTTGTAAGGAAAGAGTATTATATCTTTGTTTTGATTTATTACAAACGATTGTAGCATGTTGGCCTCGGTAGCTGCGGCATGAAGTTTAACCTGAGTTGCATCTATGAGATATGTGTTAATGAACCCAATATCACTGACTTGTCTTTTCTTCAATTCGACGATCTTCAATCTGCATAATATAGTGAGGATGATTATAAATACATGCAATGAAAGAGCTAAGCTATATAGAGAAACTTAATGACAGAAGTAGTACTACTTACAGACAGTAGCAGGCGACCGTTGTTTTATCGAGGGCCAATTGATTGAAAAACTGATAGAACTCCTCAAATGGAACATGCAACAGATCAATTCCAACGAGGTCATGCTCCTTTTTAACTCTCACATACAAAGTACTCCTCCCCCCAGAGTCTCTGCAGATTTTCAAGTACCAATCATGCAATCTTCGCATCATCGTTGATAGAGATCTTTCATCTTTGACGAGAGGCTTCCCGTACTCGTATCTTTGCATCTGCATGTCCATGGGTTCATAATGTACTTCGTCGGGCAGGTAATCTGCAAGATTATTATAACCGGGCACCATCCTCGGATCATTAGCGACGTTGTGGCTAGGCACCTTGAGCGGGGGGCATGATTGCTTCGCTTGTTTGCCGAGCTGGGCAATTTGTTTCCCAGCTCGTCGTTTTTTCAGCCTTTCATCACTGACAGTACTTCCCGACCGCTCCGCTTCGGCAAATTCCTTTCCAATAATGCGGTCATAGTTTCCTTTCGGCGGATCAGACTTTGGTGGTTTTGTCAGGGCAGCCAGAGTGCGCTTCACTTTCACCCGATCTACCTTCTCCTCCGGAGGTGGATGTTTCTTTGCTTTCACCCCTTCAAAGAATTTCCTCACTTCTTCTCGCGCGATCTCGGCGTTCTCCTCCTGGGTCCTCTCGTATGGTAACTTCTCTGGAGTCTTCAGAGAAGGACCGAATCTGTATGTCCTCCCGCCTCTGGTTGTACTGCTAGACGCCGACCGAGCAGACGAAGCGGTTGTCTTCTTTACTTGCTTAAGAGGCGGAGGAGAAGGACTACGACCCGCCGGAGCAGCTGGAGCGGTGGCAGGTCTCTTCTGCCCTTGCTGACGAGGCAGAGAAGGAGGAGGTTGGCTGCTCGGGCGCGTCGGCGCAGGCGGAGACGAAGGCGGAGTGCCGCCACGCGCCGGAGAAGGAGCCGGCCGAGGGCGCTGATCGTCACTCGCCGGAGGAGGAGGCGGTGGAGGAGGCGGAGTGCCCTGACTCGCCGGAGGAGGAGGAGGAGGTGGAGGCGTCCAGTTCGGAAGGTTGATGAGGTCCTTCCGCCATAGGCATGGAGTCTTCAGAGCAGACCCCAGCCGAGTCTCCCCTTCACCGGTAGGGTGGTCAAGCTGGAGGTCCTCAAATCCCTCTGTTATCTCATCCACCATCACCCTAGCATATCCTTTTGGAATCGGCCGGCAGTGAAAAGTTGCGCCGGGTTCAGTAGGATAAACAGAGCCAACAACCGCCTTGACCTTCAAATTCATACATTGCGTCATAAGGTGGCAATTTTGAGACTCCGTTATAGCATCCATAGGATAGCTGGCAGGAGCCGTCAAGGCATGCTCCGGCTGAAGCAGCTCGGTGGAAGCCACGCTGCTTCTGCGCTGAGATGGCGGGGTAGCTTCGGGGGAGGCTTCGGCAGTACGTTTGCTGCGATTTGCTTCTCGTTCCTCTATCGCTTGTGCCCTTGCGTGCAGCGCCTGCAGTTCGGTCTGCTGCACTTTTTTCCTCCTCTCATGGGATTTGTAACCGCCTGCGTCCGGAAACCCAACCTTCCATGGAACGGAGCCTGGCGTGCCTCGTGTCCGTCCAGGATGCTCAGGATTCCCGAGGGCCATTGTGAGCTCGTCGTGCTCTCTGTCTGGAAAGAACGTCCCTTCCTGCGCTGCTTCGATATACTGCTTAAGCTTACTGACTGGTATGTCCATTTGTTCGTTCGTCGAAATGCACTTCCCTGTTTTAGGGTCCAAGGTTCCGCCAGCCCTGAAGAACCAAGTCCGGCAACGGTCTGGCCAGTTATTTGTCTCTGGTTCGATCCCTTTATGAACCAGATCATTCTCAACCTTGGACCACTTAGGCTGGGCTACGAGGTAGCCACCTGACCCCGTGCGATGGTGAAGCTTCTTCTTCGCGGCATTTTGCTTGTTTGTCGCCGACATCTTCTGACTCTTTTCCGATGTCTTGTAGGCCACAAATGCGGGCCAGTGATCTCTGATCTTCTCATATCTGCCCTTGAATTCTGGTGTCTCTTTTTTATCGACAAACCTATTCAGCTCTTTCTTCCACCTCCTGAATAGATCTGCCATCCTCTTCAGAGCAAAAGACTTGATTAATTTCTCTTTAATTGGGTTCTCTGGATTATCCTCTGGTGGTAGGGTGAAATTTGACTTCAGCTCAGTCCAAAGATCATTTTTTTGCATATCATTGACATAAGACACCTCAGGGTCTTCTGTAGCCGGCTTAAACCATTGCTGGATGCTTATCGGGATCTTGTCCCTAACCAGAACCCCGCACTGAGCAACAAATGCACTCTTTGTCCGGAGGGGTTCAATAGGTTGGCCGTCGGGCGCGATTGCTGTGATCTCAAGCTTTTCATACGAGCTCAACTTTTTCTTCGAGCCTCGTCTCTTTACCAAAGTTGTGCTCGATCCGGAGGGCTAGAAAAAAGAACAAAGACTTAATTAATATGTGTACATACCAAAACAATGAATGCATCAATCAGCTAGTCAGCATAGGCTTAACTAATATATATACCTGGCCGGACTCGGTTCGGTCACCGGAGCCGTCATCACGGTCTCCTTCTTGCACCGACATTGGGTCACCGGAGCCGTCCTCATGTTCTTCTTCTTGCACCGGCATTAGGTCACCGTAGCCAGCTTGTTCACCCTCTCCTTCCAGACCATCGGTTTCGTTGAGATAGTACGAGACGGCATCACTTCCTTGTGCGATTATCTCCCTCAACAACGCTTCTTTTGTTGCTTCGTCTAGGGCGGTGTCCATAGTTTCTACAAATATTTACAACATGGCAATTATTATTCAAACATGACAGATGGATATATTAGTGCCAAACGTAGAACTAGCTACCTAATCATAGTAAGCTATCGGGAGGGGGTATATATCGACAACGACGACACTACATCTATATATGTCCCTCGACGACCCTCATTCCCGATAAAAAAAGAGGAATAAGAAAAAAAAAGAGGAGAAGAAAGAATAGAGGAGAAGAACCCTCGAACCCTAGACGACCCTCTTCTTCCTCTCATGTTCGAGAGGATCGCCGAGGGGTCGGGAGGTTGCCTAGTGTCAAAGGAAACCCTAAATAGCTAGCAAGTATCATGGCTGTGAGATACATGTGGCCTTCGGTGTCGGACACTACATCCACGTCCCACAAGTGACGTGGGCGTCGAAGCCCGTGCCACTTGTGGGATGTGGATGTAATGTCCGACACCGACGGTACATGTATCTCACACCGATGATACTTTCTATTTAGGGTTTCTCCTCTACCACTCGGCGGCCCTCTCGACGACCCTCGTTCCCGATAAAATAAAGAGGAAGAAGAAGAAGAAAAAAGAAGAGAAGAAAGAATAGAGGAGAAGACTTCCTCTTCTTCCTCTCCTCTTCTTCCCCTTCTTCCTCGCCTCTCTCATGAATGTCCGGCGTTCTCGACCCCCCCCCCACATGTCGAAGAAAAAAAAGAAAAAAAAAGAGGAGAAGAAGAAAGGAATAGAGGAGAAAAGAGAAAAATAGACCCCCTCTCGACCCTCGACCCCTAGGCGACCGTCGACCCCTCTCTTTTTTTTCTTCCTCTTCTATTTTATCCTCTTCTTCCTCTACCGCTCGGCGACCCTCGACGACCCTTGTTCCCGATAAAAAAAGAGGAAGAAGAAGAAAAAAAAAGAGGAGAAGAAAGAATAGAGGAGATCTTCTCCTCTATTCTTTCTTCTCCTCTTTTTTCTTTTCTTATTCCTCTTCTTTTTTATCCTCTTCCTCCTCTCATGTTCGACGACCCTCGACCCCTCGGCGACCCTAGACCCCCTCTTCTTCTCCCTCTTCTAATTCATTTGTTCATATGAATATACAAACATTTTCATATTTACAATAATTAATATCACCAAAAAATCTATGAACAGAAAAAAATCCTAATTTTTCTAAAGAACTATTTTTTGCATATATACATGAACATAGATATATACACAGAGAACATATATATACATATATATATATAAAACAAGCATATATATGAAAAAAATCTATGAACAGAAAAAAATCCTAATTTTTCTAAAAAACTATTTTTTGCATATATACATGAAAAAAAAGCATATAACAGAAAAAAAGCATATAACAGAAAAAAGCATATAACAGAAAAAAAAAGCATATAACAAAAAAATGCTAGCTAGGGCGCCGCGGCCGGACCAGAGGAGGACCACGGAGTCGGGCGACGGCGACGGCGACGCGGGACACGGCGACGGCGACGATGGGGGCGGGCGGGCGACGGCGACGGCGACGATGGGGGCGGGTGGGCGACGGCGACGGCGACGGCGGGGCGGCGCGCGGCGCGGGCGACGGCGACGATGGGCGCGGGCGGCGGCGACGATGGGGGCGGGCGGCGTCGGGGCAGGGACGAGGGCGACAGCGACGGGGGCGGGCCGGGGTGGCACGCGGCGCGGGCGACGGCGACGATGGGGGCGGGCGGCGTCGGGGCAGGGACGAGGGCGGTGCGCGTCGGGGCAGGGACGAGGGCGAGGGCGACGGGGGCGGGCCAGGGCGGCGCGCGGCGCGGGCGACGGCGACGATGGGGGTGGGCGGCGTCGGGGCAACTGCAAGATGAGAATTAAAAATTCCAAAGTGTGGCCTTATATAGCAGAGGCTTTAGTCTCGGTTCGTGGCGGCAACCGGGACTAAAGGTTGGCATTAGTCCCGGTTGGTGCCACGAACCGAGACCAAAGGCCAATTTTCGGCAGGCCAAAGGGCGGGAAGCGGCGGCCTTTGGTCCCGGTTGGTGGCACCAACCGGGACTAAAGGGGGGCATTGGTCACGGTTGGTGCCACGAACCGTGACCAATGCCCCCTTTAGTCCCGGTTGGTGCCACCAACCGGGACCAATGCCCTTGTGCGCCCCGCGCCCAAAAGTTTAGTCCCACATCGCTAGTTGAGAGCGCCCAACACCAGTTTATAAGCTCTGCTGCCTCCTCCCTCTCGAACTCCTCTCAACTGCAGGCCTATGGGCCTAATTTGACACTGCTTTGCCTGTGGGCCTATTGGGCCTTCTGCGGGCCTGAATCCTGGCCCATGTAGGGTTTCTAGTCGTATTCAGGCCGTGGAGGCCCAGTAGGTGGCATTTTTTTTGGTTTTTTCTTTTCTATTTCTACATTTTTTTGGTTTTTTATTTTTTTGTTTCTACTTAAAACTAAATACTTACAGTTTTTTTAGTGATTTCTTTTTGCTTTTAGGTCACAAAAATTATAAAGTTTCTGTTAGTGCCATTAGTTTTAAATTTTAAATAGTTTAAATTTGAATTTTTAAAAATTTGTGTGAATCACTAGTTTATGAATAACTTTACTATAAAATTAGAATTTTTTTCTATTTATTTTTTATTTCTACTTACAACTAAATACTTACAGTTTTTTAGTGATTTCTTTTTGCTTTTAGGTCACAAAAATTATAAACTTTCTGTTAGTGCCATTAGTTTTAAATTTTAAATAGTTTAAATTTGAATTTTGAAAAATTTGTGTGAATCACTAGTTTATGAATAACTTTACTATAAAATTAGAATTTTTTTCTATTTATTTTTTATTTCTACTTACAACTAAATACTTACAGTTTTTTCTTCGTTGCTATTTATTTTTATTTATACTTACAATTAAATACTTATAGTTTGATTTTAGGTCACACAAATTATATTCTTTTTGCTATTGAAGAATATTATAGTTTTATTTTAGTTGATCATAACATAATATTTTAATTGATTGTTTTTATTTTCATAAAAGTTTTGTAGTTCATTCTGTTTGCTATTAATTCATTCTTTGAGCTAAATGACTCTAAAATTGGAAAGCATTTCAAAATGAACTCTGAAAAGGTTGAAAGTTGGCATGGTATCATCATTTCACCCACATAGCATGTTCCAAAAAGTAGAGAGGGTTACGACAAAAACTTGATGCACTTCGTGTACAAAATGGACAATCACTTCGAAGTATCAAAGTTTCAAACCATAAGACATGAAAGCATTTCAAATGAACTCTGAAAAAGTTGAAAGTTGGGATGGTATCATAATTTCACCCACATAGCATTTGCTTATTGTGGGAGAAAGTCTTCACTTTTTCTTCGCTTGTGTCATTTGCTTATTGCGCCGTAACCATGGATAATCTTCATTGTTTATCAGGATGCTTGGGTCAGCCTTGACATTGAAGGGAGGAATTTCATGAAACTTTTCATAATCTTCAGACATGTTTGTCTTGCCGTCCACTCCCAGGATGTCCCTTTTTCCTAAAAGAACTATGTGGCGCTTTGGCTCATCGTATGATGTATTCGCTTCCTTATCTTTCCTTTTTCTCGGTTTGGTAGACATGTCCTTCACATAGATAACCTGTGCCACATCATTGGCTAGGACGAACGGTTCGTCAGTGTACCCAAGATTTTTCAGATCCACTGTTGTCATTCCGTACTGTGGGTCTACCTGCTGTACCCCGCCGCCTAACAGATTGACCCATTTGCACTTAAACAAAGGGACCTTAAAATCAGGTCCGTAGTCAAGTTCCCATATGTCCACTATGTAACCATAATATGTGTCCTTTCCGCTCTCGGTTGCTGCATCAAAGCGGACACCGCTGTTTTGGTTGGTGCTCTTTTGATCTTGGGCGGTCGTGTAAAATGTATTCCCATTTATCTCGTATCCTTTGTAAGTCAATACAGTCAAAGATGGTCCCCTGGACAACAAGTACAACTCATCACAAATAGTGTTGTCACCTCTGAGACGTGTTTCCAACCAACTGCTGAAAGTCCTGATGTGTTCACATGTAATCCAGTCGTCGCACTACTCCGGGTGTTTGGAGCACAGACTGTTCTTGTGTTCATCGACATACGGGGTCACCAAGGTAGAGTTCTGTAGAACTGTGTAGTGTGCTTGAGACCAAGAATATCCGTCCCTGCATATTATTGAGTCTCTTCCAAGAGTGCCTTTTCCAGTCAGTCTCCCCTCATACCGCGATTTAGGGAGACCTATCTTGTTAAGGCCAGGAATGAAGTCAACACAAAACCCGATAACATCCTCTGTTTGATGGCCCATGGAGATGCTTCCTTCTGGCCTAGCGCGGTTACGAACATATTTCTTTAGGACTCCCATGAACCTCTCAAAGGGGAACATATTGTGTAGAAATACGGGCCCCAGGATGACAATCTCGTCGACTAGATGAACTAGGACGTGCGTCATGATATTGAAGAAGGATGGTGGGAACACCAGCTCGAAACTGACAAGACATTGCGCCACATCACTCCTTAGCCTTGGTACGATTTCTGGATCGATCACCTTCTGAGAGATTGCATTGAGGAATGCACATAGCTTCACAATGGCTAATCGGACGTTTTCCGGTAAAAGCCCCCTCAATGCAACCGGAAGCAGTTGCGTCATAATCACGTGGCAGTCATGAGACTTTAGGTTCTGAAACTTTTTCTCTGGCATATTTATTATTCCCTTTATATTCGACGAGAAGCCAGTCGTGACCTTCATACTGAGCAGGCATTCAAAGAAGATTTCTTTCTCTTCTTTCGTAAGAGCGTAGCTGGCAGGACCTTTATACTGCTTCGGAGGCATGTCGTCTTTTTCGTGCAAACGTTGCAGGTCCTCCCGTGCCTCAGGTGTATCTTTTGTCTTCCCATACACGCCCAAGAAACCTAGCAGGTTCACGCAAAGGTTCTTCGTCACGTGCATCACGTTGATTGAGGAGCGGACCTCTAGGTCTTTCCAGTAGGGTAGGTCCCAAAATATAGATTTCTTCTTCCACATGGGTGCGTGTCCCTCAGCGTCATTCGGAACAGCTAGTCCACCGGGACCCTTTCCAAAGATGACGTAGGGTAAATCATTCACCATAGCAAGCACGTGATCACCGGTGCGCATGGCGGGCTTCTTCCGGTGGTCTGCCTCGCCTTTGAAATGCTTGCCTTTCTTTCGACATTGATGGTTGGTCGGAAGAAATCGACGATGGCCCAGGTACACATTCTTCCTGCATTTGTCCAGGTATATACTTTCAGTGTCATCTAAACAGTGCGTGCATGCGTGGTATCCTTTGTTTGTCTGTCCTGAAAGGTTACTGAGAGCGGGCCAATCGTTGATGTCACGAACAACAACGCCTTAAGGTTAAATTCCTCCTGTCTGTGCTCATCCCACGTACGTACACCATTTCCATTCCACAGCTATAAAAGTTCTTCAACTAATGGCCTTAGGTACACATCAATTTCGTTGTCGGGTTGCTTAGGGCCTTGGATGAGAACTGGCATCATAATGAACTTCCGCTTCATGCACATCCAAGGAGGAAGGTTGTACATACATAGAGTCACGGGCCAGGTGCTGTGATTACTGCTCTGCTCCCCAAAAGGATTAATGCCATCCGCGCTTAAAGCAAACCATACATTCCTTGGGTCCTTTGCAAACTCATCCCAGTACTTTCTCTCGATTTTTCTCCACTGCGACCCGTCAGCGGGTGCTCTCAACTTCCCATCTTTCTTTCGGTTCTCACTATGCCATCGCATCAACTTGGCATGCTCTTCATTTCTGAACAGACGTTTCAACCGTGGTATTATAGGAGCATACCACATCACCTTCGCAGGAACCCTCTTCCTGAGGGGCTCGCCGTCAACATCACCGGGGTCATCTCGTCTGATCTTATACCGCAACGCACCGCATACCGGGCATGCGTTCAGATCCTTGTATGCACCGCGGTAGAGGATGCAGTCATTAGGGCATGCATGTATCTTCTCCACCTCCAATCCTAGAGGGCATACGACCTTCTTTGCTGCGTATGTACTGTCGGGCAATTCGTTATCCTTTGGAAGCTTCTTCTTCAATATTTTCAGTAGCTTCTCAAATCCTTTGTCAGCCACAGCATTCTCTGCCTTCCACTGTAGCAATTCCAGTACGGTACCGAGCTTTGTGTTGCCATCTTCGCAATTGGGGTATAACCCTTTTTTGTGATCCTCTAACATGTGATCGAACTTCAGCTTCTCCTTTTGACTAATGCATTGCATCCTTGCATCGACAATGACCCGGCGGAGATCATCATCATCGGGCACATCGTCTGGTTCCTCTTGATCTTCAGCAGCTTCACCCGTGGCAGCATCATTGGGCACATCATCGTCTGGTTCCTCTTGATCTTCACCAGCTCCCCCCGTTGTAGCATCACCGTATTCAGGGGGCACATAGTTGTCATCGTACTCTTCTTCTTCGCCGTCTTCCATCATAACCCCTATTTCTTCGTGCCTCGTCCAAACATTATAGTGTGGCATGAAACCCTTGTAAAGCAGGTGGGAGTGAAGGATTTTCCGGTTAGAGTAAGACCTCGTATTCCCACATTCAGTGCATGGACAACACATAAAACCATTCTGCTTGTTTGCCTCAGCCGCATCGAGAAACTCATGCACGCCCTTAATGTACTCGCGGGTGTGTCTGTCACCGTACATCCATTGCCGGTTCATCTGCGTGCATTATATATAATTAAGTGTCCAAATTAATAGAAGTTCATCATCACATTAAAACCAAAGTGCATACATAGTTCTCATCTAACAACATATAGCTCTCCAGAGCATCTAATTAATTAAACCATACATTGAAACTATGTAAAACATTTCAATGCGAAAACAAATGCGATCATAATCGCAACCAAGGTAACAATTGATCCAACGGCATAATGATACCAAGCCTCGGTATGAATGGCATATTTTCTAATCTTTCTAATCTTCAAGCGCATTGCATCCATCTTGATCTTGTGATCATCGACGACATCCGCAACATGCAACTCCAATATCATCTTCTCCTCCTCAATTTTTTTTATTTTTTCCTTCAACAAATTGTTTTCTTCTTCAACTAAATTTAACCTCTCGACAATAGGTCGGTTGGCATTTCCGATTCACATACATCCTAGATAAATAAAATCTATGTCACGTTGGTCGGCATAATTTTCATAAACAATAAATGAACCAATAGTTATAAAGATAATATACATACCAAATCCGAATCATAGACAGGACGAGGGCCGACGGGGGCGGATACCAAAACCATCGCACTATATAAGATGCAATAATAAATGTAAGAAAATGATACAAGTATCTATCTAAACATACAAGTAAGAATATTTTTCCTTTCAGAAAGAAGATAAGAACAAGAGGCTCACCACGGTGGTGTCGGTGATGAGATCGGCGCGGGTGATCGACGGCGGTGAAGACGGGGACGGGGCGTGACGGACCGCTAAATCTAGACAAATCTCGAGGAAAATGGAGGTTGGAGGTCGAGCTTCGAGAGGAGAAAGCTTAAGTAGTGTGGCTCGGGCATTCCATCGAACACCTCATGTGCATAGGAGGTGAGCTAGAGCACCACAAAGCCCTCTCCCCCTCGGCCAGAAAAAACAGAGCACTGTGCTCTGCTCTTGCGGCGAGGGGTATATATAGGCAATTCATTGGTCCCGGTTCGTGGCATGAACCGGGCCTAAAGGGGAGCCTTTGGTCCCGGTTCAAGCCACCAACCGGGACCAATGGTGGTGGGCCAGGAGGGAGGCCCTTTGGTCCCGGTTTATCCCACCAACCGGGACCAAAAGGTCCAGATGAACCGGGACCAATGGCCCACTTGGCCCGGCCGGCCCCCTGGGCTCACGAACCGGGACCAATGCCCACATTGGTCCCGGTTCTAGACTGAACCAGGACTAATGGGCTGATGCGGCCTGGACCATAGCCCTGTTTTCTACTAGTGAACTTCGTCCCATGACAACGGTGTCCTGCACCTCCTTCCGTATAACGCTTCGAAAGGTGCCATCTTCAAACTGGTTTGGTAACTGTTGTTATAAGAAAACTCTGCATACGGCAAATTATCGTCCCAGCTAGATCCATAATCTAGTGCACAAGCTCTCAGCATATCTTCCAAAATCTGATTGACTCTTTCAGTCTGTCCATCCATCTGTGGGTGAAAAGCTGTGCTGAACTCTAGTCTGGTTCCTAAAGTTTCATGCAACTGATTCCATGATATCTGCTCCAGCTTCGTCTTCAAAGTCGGGTTCACTTGGATCCGAATCGGTGTCGTCGATGATGATGTAGTTGTCCGGACATGCGACGTACTCGTCTTCCTCCTTGGATGCCAACTTACTCTTGAGTTCTTCAATCTCCTGCTTAAGATCGCAATTGTGCCTTTCTAGAGCTACGATCTCATCCATGTAGTCCTTGCGTGTAGACTTCAGTTCTCCTTCTAGCTCGATGATCCTTGCCTTCGCATTCTTCAACTCTATCATATCATTACACATCTGGTTCTCGTGGCGTCGAATGTGCTGGTTTAACTCCTGGATGAATGATGCAATGGATCTATCCTTCTTGGTGCTGACTAACTCCCATTGCTCATCTCGGCATCCGCAAATCTGGTAGATAGTGTCCTTGAGGTCTTCTTGATAAACTTCTCCAATGCGTCCCATGGTGATATGAGCTGCCATGCTCCTTCCTAGACTCCAGGTTGGTGCATTGAAAACACTATCTTTGGGCTTCGTGATTGGCACGAATGTCCTTCCTGGAATGTGAGCTTGAATCTTCCAGCGCTCCTCTTCAGGCAGAGTGGTGTTGACGGTTCCCGTGAAGCTTGGTAATCCAATGTTCAGGTACATGGTGACTTCCTTCAAGTGAAATCCAAAAGGTGTGCCTTCATCCGGTTGAGCGTACTTAATCTTCGCGTTCGTCATCCTAAAAGAGTAGAAAAGATGAGGAGTTAGAAAATGAGAAGAAAATAGTGTTCTAGGGCTTTAACTTAGTGGTCGTGTCCTACAGTCAGCGTGTGCTCTGATACCATCTCTTGTAGCGACCAGACCTGAATGGATCAAGTCTACTGTGCTCAGGTGTCATCCCTGGATCAGTAATGCTGACACCACACAGTACATCGAAGGATTTATAGCAGAGTTGCAATCACACACTTATTATAGTGTTGTCTCAGAAGAGAACTTATTACAATAAATATGGCTTAAGGCCAACTAGTGACGATAACAGCGGAAGACTTGGAAGATAAATGGGTCCATCAACTCCAACGACATCACTGAGTATAGAACCACGACCTAAAACACCTTAATCGTTGTCTGAAAAGTCTGCAACATGAAAAGTTGCAGCCCGAAATGGGTCAGCACATGGAATATGCTGGCAATGTAACACATAGAGAGTAATGGAATGAAACAACTATACTATATGCATATTTGGCTGGTGGAAAGCTCTATGGTTACAGTTTTGCGTAAAGCCTGTTTTTCCCTACCGCAAAGGAATAAATTTATTTAACTATCATGGTAGTTGTTGAACATCGAGAATGATTGACAGCATTCCGATCCCAATTAAGTGAACAATTAAAACCCAACAACATTAATTAGAGTAACATGTTGAGATTCACACGATATTCAAGTACTAGATACTCAAGTTGTCCATAACCGGGGACACGGCTAATCATGATTAGTTTGTTACACTCTGCAGAGGTTTGCGCACTTTTCCCCACAAGACTCGATCGCCTCCGTTTGGTTTCTCCCACTACATGATGTTTGAGAAGACGGATGACCGAGACACAGTCTTTCAGAAGCGCTAGCACCTTACGTTCGGGTAGACCGTACCACCTATAACCCCTACATCTGCTAGTCTACCCTGTAAGAGTTCGCACGACTTAGTCAACTATGCCAGAGCCCATAATGGCATGTGGCTGCACACGGAAGTTACTAGCATGAATGATCTTATGATCCCTTTGAGCCTGGGTGGCGGTCCAAAATAAAACAGGCAAGTCCTGATAGACATCAGGTGCCTCAATCCACCCAGATGTATGTTTAAGTTGCCACCTTAGATAAACCATTAAATTATCAATCTCACATCTGTCATGGATATCACTCACCCAATCCACGTCTACTAGCATAGCATGGCATAATAAGCAAACGTAGAAGTAACCCCCAAAGGTTTCATAATAATACAGGTAATAGGTACTACCTCATCTACTTCCCATCCCACAATTTAATTAGATCCTAATCATACAATGTGTGAGGATTGATCTAATGCAATAAAACTGGGTTGTAGAAAAGGTATGATCAAAGTGTTACTTGCCTTGCTGATGATCCGCGAGACCTAGGGTTTCGAAGTAACAAGCGGCGCAATCCGGGTAATCTATCGCAGAAAAACAACAAGCACACAATAAGTACTCAACTAATGCACAGGGAAAACTCGAACAAGAGAACGAACCAGAAAGTTCAACTTAAGAACTCTGGTTGCAAAGAAAGAAAGGAACCGAACAAACGACGGAAAAGAAACGGCGGAAGAAAACAACTCGGTTCTAGCAAGTTGAAACTAGGTCAAATTTTACTGTAGCAAAAGCTTGTTCAAGTTGATTAGACGGAACGGTGGTTTCGAGACGAAACTCCAGGCACTTGAATCACCTGATTCCGATAAACGAGCGAGAAGAAAGACTAGAAAGAAGATCGGATCTGAGATCGCGATCGGAAAAGACGCGGAATAAAACCGACGAAAAGAAAGAGACGAATGGTTAAACGAACGGGCGTCGTTAACCGGGAATAATCAGTGATCACCTTCGTTGAGACAAACGGTCCGAAAGAAGAACGAAAACCGATCTAGGGTTTTCGGAGAAAAGACCAAAAAGAAACGGAAAACCGATCTAGGGTTTCGGAAGAACCGACACAAGAACCGGAAAGAAAACGAAAAGAATCGGAAGATAAGAAAAGAATCGGAACGGTTTATAAGAAAAACCGAACCGAGGGGAGAAAAAGAGACGCGGGGCAACCTCGGCGAGGAGCTCCGATGAACGGCGGCGTAAGGCGGCGGCGGCGACGACGTAGGGCGGCGGCGGCGGCGGGGCACAAGGGCGGCGCGGCGGGTGAGGGGCGCGGGGTGGGGCGCGACTTGGGAGGAGAGGGGCTTGGGTTTTGGTGTGAGGAGAGGGGGGTTTGGGGTGTATTTATATTGGTGAGGGGAGAGGAGATTTGGGGTAGGGGACAAGAAATAGGAGAGATCAACTAGGAAAAGAAACGAAACAAGGAAAGAGGGAGGGCTAACCTAGTCCAAACCGGACTAGAGGCGAGGCAAGAGGCGGCTGGCGCCTGCCTGCGCTGGCGCCTGGCGCGCAGCCGGCTGGGGCGATGGCGGTTGGCTGGCTGGGCCCTTGGCCTGGCTGGCCTGCTCCTGAATTATTATTTTAACTGATTTCGCGCACAGAAAAACACAGAAAAGAAAAACTAAACGGGCTCCAAAACTCCCAAAGTAAATTTTCCC
Source organism: Triticum aestivum (assembly GCF_018294505.1). Classification (NCBI taxonomy): domain Eukaryota; kingdom Viridiplantae; phylum Streptophyta; class Magnoliopsida; order Poales; family Poaceae; genus Triticum; species Triticum aestivum. The sequence goes on along the minus strand of NC_057797.1, from coordinate 552,866,564 downwards.
CGACTCCTAAAAATGAGTCGAACAAAATGAACTTTTCTTCGGGCCTAAGATGCAATTTTTGAAAACGCGCGTTTTTCCCTATCCAAATAAAACGCAAACAAACACCGGAAAACAAAACTTGATCTATTTATTAAATCTTCATTTTTCCTAAATTTTGGGAAAGTCATATTATTCCCTCTCATATTTTTGACATTGGAAAAATAATTGAAGATAAAATGAATAAATCAAATGATTCGCTTTTCAAATTCGAGAAAACTCTCAAATATGAAAATAACGAAATCTCCAACTCTCTCCGAAGGTCCTTGAGTTGCGTGAAATTTCTAGGATCAACCAAAATGCAAGAAAATATGATATGCATGATGATCTAATGTATAACATTCCAAATTGAAAATTTGGGATGTTACAACCTAGGTTCGGGCCCTCTTGATGGAGGTAAAACCCTATGTCCTGCTTGATTAATATTGATGATATGGGTAGTACAAGAGTAGATCTACCACGAGATGAAGGAGGCCAAACCCTAGAAGCTAGCCTATGGTATGATTGTTGTATATGGAGTTGATTATTTTGATGTCCTACGGACTACAACCCTCCGGTTTATATAGACACCAGATAGGGTTAGGGTTACATAGAGTCAGTTACAATGGTAGGAGATCTTGAATATCCGCATCGCCAAGCTTGCCTTCCACGCCAAGGAAAGTCCCATCCGGACACGGGACAAAGTCTTCAATCTTGTATCTTCATAGTACAGGAGTCCGGCTGAAGGTATAGTCCGGCTACCCGAACACCCCCTAATCCAGGACTCCCTCAGTAGCCCCTGAACCAGGCTTCAATGACGATGAGTCCGGCGCACAAATTGTCTTCGGCATTGCAAGGCAAGTTCCTCCTCCAAGTCCTTCATAGAAGATTGTAAACACCAAGAGTAGTGTTCGGCTCTGCAAAATAAGCTTCCACATATTGCCATAGAGAGAGTAATATTAACACAAATCAAATCTGCTGACGTATTCCGCAGTGCGTCATCACACTACAACCAAGTCCTTCACTCGAATCGTTTTCACTTTTCCACCTCAGCGTGTTTTGCGAGGCGGTTTCCTTGGCACGTCTTGTGAAGGCAGAGATCGTGTACCCCCCTTTTACGGGATTCTCATCAATACGGACGTGGGTAACCCAACCGCGCCACTTATCACGACGCTTGGGAGGCAAGCGAGTTTTACTAGGCAGGTGTGGTTGCACAACCGCATCCACCCATATAAGGGGACAAGGATCCACCTTTTTACCTACGCCTCCTTCCTCCTTTGCCTATCCATCTCTTGCGCACCCGAGCTCCAGCGCCCAAGCCCGCACTTCCCACCTCAACCTTCTCCAGCAATGTCCGGAGCAGGAGGCAAGTGGATGGTCTCCTCCGCCACGGAGGGCAAAATCAAGAAGCTAAGGAAGGCCGGATACCTGTCCAAGGACATCGCGCACCGGCTTCCCGAAGAGGGGCAGCTTCTCCCCACCCCAAGGCCCCATGAGAGGGTAGTATTTCTCCCCCACTTCCTCCGCGGACTGGGTTTTCCACTCCACCCATTTGTCCGGGGGCTCATGTTCTACTACGGCCTGGATTTCCACGATCTGGCTCCGAACTTCATCCTCAACATCTCGGCGTTTATCGTCGTGTGCGAGGCCTTTCTCCGCGTCCGCCCCCATTTCGGCCTCTGGCTCAAGACCTTCAACGTCAAGCCCAAGGTGGTGCGCGGCAGCCAGGCGGAGTGCGGAGGCGCCATGGCGGGCAAGATGGCCAACGTCCTATGGTTCGAGGGTTCTTTCGTGGAGACCCTAAAGGGATGGCAATCCGTTTGGTTTTATATCACCGAGCCGCGCGATCCGAAATGGACCGCAGCCCCCGAGTTCCGATCCGTACCCCCCACGCGGCTTATGTCTGGGAAAGAGACGGGCCTGTCGTGGGTTGACGAAAAAGAGGTGACCGGATTGCAAACATGCATCTAGTCCCTGGTGAACAAGCCAGTCCGCCTTGTTAATGTAATCCAGGTTATGCTCGTCCACCGGATCCTCCCGTGCCAATAACGGGATTTTAATCTATGGGAGTTCGACCCGGCGCAGCATCAAACGCTCAGCAGGCTCTTCGACACAACGTACGAAGACGCCTGGAAGATGCTATTCAAGGGCGCCGAGGCTCCCGCATCCGCTTCCGAGGACCGCGGATACAGCTCGCAGCGTCATGCTAGCGAGGTATGCCATCTACACCTTTTACAGGATGTTAAGCTTTTTTCATAGTTTGACTCTATGCGGGATCTAAACTCCCTTACCTTTGACAGGCTTGGCGGGCGATATCCGAACCGATTAACTGTCCGGCTCCGCTGCCCGAAGACCCAACCCCAGCTCTACTAGCAAAGTTGCTGGTTCCGGCGCCTTATGTGGTGCCGGAGAAGAAGGCCAAGAAGAAGAAGACCATGGGGACTCAAAAGAGTGCCCACAACATGGTGGTGTCGGACTCGTCATCTGACGAGTCCGAGACGCCCTCCTGCTGCGAAAATGAGGAGGAGGAAGAAGAAAACTCTCCCCCCCCCAGCGGAGGGAGGAGAGAAGAGGAAGGCTGCCCCAACGGGGGAGGCCGAGGGGTCTAGGAAAAGGAAGACCCCTCTGCCGGACTACGCCCCCAACGCCGAAGAGGGCAAAGAGGAGTGGCCAAACAGGGCCAAGCGTCCGGCGAAATCATAAGTTCGGATATCGGAGTAACTCATGATGTCCCTTTGTTGCACAGCTTTCCCTAATGTCGAATGTAATTATGCAGTCCACCCCGGGCCGAATTCGGCGAATCGTCGGGCGGCTCCCTGGACTCATCGGACGTGAACTCAGTCCCGCCTGCTGCCTCCCCCCGCACTGCAGACGACGCCGAAGTGGCGTCGCGACAAGCTCCGGGGCAGGAGGTGGTGGTCCCGGAGGAGCCGCAAGGCAACCTCCCGGACTCTGGGAGTGAAGGGGATAAGGCTCCCCAGGGCTCTTAGTCCAGCTTTGTGCCGGACACCGCGCCGGAATCTTACACAGTTCCGGACCGCGGTAGGCGAACTCCTTCCAAGAGGAGCAAGCCTTCTGAGCCGGCGGCCTCCGTCCAACCGGAGGTGCCGGACAATCTGCTGGAGGTGCTTGACGACGCCTCCATCGACGAGGGGCACCGTACTATTATGAGTACGGTGATCCAGAAGGTTCAGTCCGCCAAGAGCGGACTGACTGAAGCTTGCGCTAGCCTTCTAACAGGCTTCGAGGTAAGTAAAAATATGTAAAAATATTACCACATAGACAGTAGCCCCTGATGCTCTGTTTGGCATTCGGAAAGAAAAGCCGAATAGAGGATCTATTAAATTTCGCAGGAGTCTAACAAAAAAGACTCAATATGCGTATGCAGGCTTCGTTGCTATTCACCGCCGCACTGACTGCGGAGGTGGGTGTCCTGAAGCAGGACCTTGAGCGGACCGAGCAAGAGCTCGGCCTTGCCAAGCGGCGGCTCAAGGAGAAAGAAGGTAAGAAATACCTTATAGAAAAAGTGCCTATAAAAAGGCATGATTGCAAAAAAATAACATGATTGTACTGCTTATTGTAGGGGCCACGACTGAGGTGGCGACCCTTAAGCAGGCGCTGTCTGAGGCCGAAAAGAAAACGACCGCGGAGCGCACCGAGCGAGACAGACTTGGGGCTCAGGTCGGCGAGGTGCAGCAAGAGCTTCAGGCTCTCATGAAAAAACATGAGAGTTTGGAGCTTGAGTCAAAGGCGCAAGCATCCGAGCTCGCGACGGCCCTTGAGACTGCCAAGTCTGCCAAGGCCGAAGCCCAAAAGGCCCTCCAAGAGTTGGAGAAGATGAGGAAGATAGCAGCAGGTAAGGCATTCTTTATGCAAAGCAGAAATATAAATGTAAACTACCTGTTACTTACCCGAATCCGGAGCTCTCCAGGGGCATTCACGGATCTTCCCCGCAGCGTATCCACCGCCGCCGCATTCTACCAAGCTGAAGAGGGTAGCTCGACAGAGAAGGTGTTCTGGTCTCAGTATTTTGAGGCCGGACACCCTGTGCCCTTGAGCGACCAGCTGAAACAGCTGGTCGAGCTCCACAAGGCGGCCGAGCAGGCCATGAAGGGCTTCATAGTTTGGCTGTGGCCCAGAGAGGTTCTGCCTGGGAGCTATTTCGGGCTGGTGCGGCGGCTGGTGGAGGCCTGTCCGAGGCTTGAGGTCATCAAGTGCTCCGTCTGCATCGAAGGTGCCTGTTGGGCCCTTGCCCGTGCAAAGGTGCACTGGGGTAAGCTGGACGGTGAGAAGCTTGTGAAGGACGGGCCGCCGCCGGGGAAGGAGCATCGCAAGCCCGAGAACTACTACAAGGATGTTCTTGCAGGTGCCCGCCTTGTGGCGGATGAATGTACCAAGGATGTGATATTTGAATGAACTCGCTCGTGTTTATCCTATGCGCTGAAAACTTGTTCATATGCGCTAAGCAATGCTTATTGCATTTAAAATATTACTTTCTGTGCGGCCGTTTATCAAAAATTGAGAGATGGCCAGTCGTCGGCTTCTGCCCCCGTGCAACTAGTGCTGGGGTGTTCGGGATAAACCTGAGCGCTCTTTTTCCCATAGTTGGGTCCTTCGAGGGAGGCGCTCAGCACAACGAACCAGGCAATCGGACTATAATGCTTGAACACTCTCACTTAGCCATAGAACTCTATAATTTTAAATTTCGGCGAAGCCCCTTGTTCGGAAGACCGAGTTTGGGGCGCTATCCACGCCTTGGCCGGACAAAGCCAGCTCCTCGCTCGAAGTGGCATAAGCCTTTAGGGACTCGAAAAACCTCTCGAACAGCGACCGGTCTCTCGCCACATCATGACAGTCAATTTTAGCTTTCTCCACTGAGGTGCTTAACCCAGCTGAACCGGGGCACAATCGCAGTGGTTCTCCTAGTGCTACCTTAGCCGATAGAGCGGAACGTAAGGCACCAAAACATAGGAGCCGGGCAAACCCAACTATTGACCCAAATCATGATTCGGAGCCGATGCATATAGTGCTATAAGTTCGGGGTGCCGCACTTGTGAAAGTGTATGGACTTCTCACACCATTATGAGGGGTACTGAAGCCCCTGGCGTGTTTGCCGTACCATGGTGTACGGGTGCAATCATGTCATTTAATAAACATAAATGTGAAAAGAAGATAATGCAAAAAATAGACAAGAAGCTAAGCATTGTTTATAGAGAGGCTATTTATCAAAGCCGAACGATACAAATAGTGCAGTAAGCAAAAGATATTGGACTATTCAGTATGTCCTGACCAGGGGCAGGCCGCGGAATTGTATTTAAAACAGGTATACCGCTCGTAACAAAGACCACCTGGTAGTTCCATAATGCGGCATGGCTTGTCGGCATCCCTGGATCTTGCATCGTTTGTGCGGCAGTCGAATTGCCGAACAGGTCGTCCGAAGTATGGAGTCCTGAAAGTAAGAAAAAATTAAAAAAAGAATCCGGCAGCCCCTAGTACGTTTTAAGCCGTATTTTGGGCGTGCCGTTATTCTGCCCCTTCCCCTATGCCCATGGTATTTCAAGGGCGTAGTTATGTACGTGAGGTACTGGTTTCGCTATGTCGCGAAAGCTGGGGTTGGGGCCGCATTGCTACACTTGCTCAGAGTGTGCCAGGCGGTCCTGCTGTGGGTTACTCCGGGCGCGCTTGACAGTGTCTGGCTTTTTAATGGCCGGACTAGAGAATTTCCTGAGAAGGCTACTTTGTACCTCCGCTGCGAGAACCGCCATATGCTCCTCCGTACGGAGGGAGCGTTCGGTGTTTCTGTTGACCGTAATTACTCCTCGAGGGCCTGGCATCTTGAGCTTGAGATATGCATAGTGCGGCACCACATTGAACTTTGCGAATGCGGTTCGTCCGAGCAGGGCGTGATAGCCACTGCGAAACGGGACTATATCGAAGATTAACTCTTCGCTTCGGAAATTGTCCGGGGATCCGAAGACCACGTCAAGTGTTACTGAGCCTGTACAGTTGGCTTCTACACCTAGTATAACGCCTTTAAAGGTCATTCTTGTGGGCTTAATCCTTGAGGGATCTATGCCCATTTTCCGCACTGTATCCTGATAAAGCAGGTTCAGGCTACTGCCGCCGTCCATGAGGACTCTTGTGAGATGAAATCCGTCGATGATTGGGTCGAGAACCAATGCGGCGAAGCCGCCATGACGGATGCTAGTGGGATGGTCCCTTCGATCAAAAGTGATCGGGCAGGAGGACCATGGGTTGAACTTTGGGGCGACTGGCTCCATCGTGTATACGTACCATAGCGCACACTTCCGCTCCCGCTTGGGAATGTGGGTTGCGTATATCATGTTCACCGTCCGCACTTGTGGGGGAAAGCCCTTCTGTCCATTGTTGTTCGGAGGCTTGGGCTCCTCGTCGTCGCTGTGCAGCCCCTTGTCTCTATTTTCGGCCCATAACTTGCCTGCCTGCTTGAACACCCAACAATCCCTGTTAGTGTGATTGGCTGGCCTTTTGGGGGTGCCATGTATCTGGCACAAGCGATCGAGTATTCAGTCCAAACTGGACGGGCCCTGAGTATTCTTTTTGAATGGCTTTTTCCGCTGACCGGATTTATAGCCTTTGAATCCGGCATTGACTGCCGTTTCTTCATTGCTGTCGCTGCTAATGCGGCGTTTTTGCTTATTCCGATGTGTCCTGCCACTTTTGTCCTTGGTATCCGAATTACCAGGGTTCTTTGATAAGTTGTTACTGCGAGCTAGCCAGCTGTCTTCTCCCGCGCAAAAGCGGGTCATGAGTGTCGTGAGGGCAGCCATGGATTTCGGCTTTTCCTGTCCCAGGTGCCGGGCAAGCCACTCGTCGCGGATGTTATGCTTGAAGGCTGCAAGGGCCTCTGCGTCCGGACAGTCGACTATCTGGTTTTTCTTTGTTAGGAACCATGTCCAGAATTGTCTGGCCGATTCCTCTGGCTGCTGAATTATGTGGCTTAAGTCGTCGGCATCCTGTGGTCGCACGTAAGTGCCCTGGAAGTTGTCGAGGAATGCGGCTTCCAGGTCCTCCCAAGAACCGATTGAGTCTGCTGGCAAGCTGTTAAGCCAATGCCGGGCCGGTCCTTTAAGTTTGAGCGGGAGGTATTTGATGGCGTGTAGATCATCGACGCGTGCCATGTGGATGTGAAGGCGATAATCCTCGATCCATACCGCCGGATCTGTTGGGCCATCATATGATTCAATGTTTACGGGTTTGAAACCCTCTGGGATTTCATGATCCATTACTTCATTCGTGAAGCATAGCGGGTGTGCGGCGCCTCTGTACTGGGCTATATCACGACGCAGCTCGGACGAGCTATGTCTGTTGTGTTCGGCCCGGCCGGATTTGTTGTATCCGGAGTGAAGATCATTGTCACATGCCGTAGGGCGCCTACGCGATCCGTAGATCGATCTTGTTTGTCTTGCCTAATCCTCCAATATGTCTCGCAGGTCGGGCGCATTTTCCCGTGCGCCCGACCTGCGAGACATATGGCTTGGGTGGAGGGCCGAGAGGCCTCTCTGTCGTAGCCGCGAGGTGGCCGGTCTGCCATGTCATGCGCTGGTGATGTAGGTGCTTCCTCCTCTGATCGGGGTAGCGGCCTGCGCTTCGGGTAACTCTTCGAGGGGCGTTCGAGTTCATACTCTTCGGCCGCAAGGACTTCAGTCCATCTGTCAGCTAGCAAATCTTGGGCGGCTCTAAGCTGTTGCTGCTTTTTCTTGAGGTTGCTTGCCATGGCTAAAAGCCTGCGTTTAAAACGCTCTTGTTAGGCGGGGTCTGATGGTATGACGAATTCGTCGTCATCGAGGCTTGCCTCGTCTTCGGAGGGAGGCGTATAGTTATCATCCTCGACCTCTCGGTCTACCGCTCTCTCATGAGGGCTGGCTTCTCCATCTTCCCGTGCCGAATCTTGCTGAGGTGGGTGTTCTTCGGTGTTATCCGGGGTAGTATTATCTCCCGTGCCGGAATCACCGTTTTTGCTTTGGCGGGATTTAGAGCGGCGCCGCTGACGCCGGCGCTTTGGCTGTTTCTTGGGGGCGTCATCCCCCACTGTTCCATCGCCATCTCCATCTTTTGGAGTATCCACCATATATATGTCATATGACGAGGTGGCCTTCCAGCGCCCTACAGGTGCTGGTTCCTGTTCGTCTCCTACATCATCGTCCATGCCGTCGATGTCTTCGGAGCCGAAGTCAAGCATGTCGGTTAGATCGTCGACAGTGGCTACAAAGTGGGTGATGGGTGGGCTTTGAATTTCCTCATCGTCCGTATCCCACCCTCGCTGACCGTAGTCCGGCCAGGGCTCTCCTGATAAAGAGAGAGACTTAAGAGAATTCAGGATGTCGCCAAAAGGCGAATGCTGAAAGATGTCTGCGGCGGTGAACTCCATTATCGGCGCCCAATCAGATTCGATTGGCCGGGGCGCGGGGGTTCGGAGTCCGGGGAGGAGTCCGGATCCTCGGAGTCACGGGTCATGCAGAGTGCGGGGCTAGCGTTCGGCTCGATCACTTTCGGGATTGCAGCCCCCGAGGTGATGTCCAACAGCTCATCCTCGATTGGCGCAATAGGCTCCGAGTTAGGGGTCGGAACCGATGCGTGTGCAGCCTCCAGGACACTGTCCGGAGGCAGAGCTAGATCATGCCCCTCGAGATAGTGCGGCATGCTTGGCCGTGGCTCGAACCCGTCGAAGATCAAGTCTCCGCGGATGTCAGCCGTGTAGTTTAAGCTTCCAAACCTGACTTGATGGCCAGGGGCGTAGCTTTCGATCTGCTCCAGGTGGCCGTGCGAATTGGCCCGCAGAGCGAAGCCGCCGAAGACGAAGATCTGTCCGGGGAGAAAAGTCTCACCCTGGACCGCATCGTTGTTGATGATCAAAGGAGCCATCGGGCCTAAATGCGACGACACAGAGGAACTCTCAATGAAAGCACCAATGTCGGTGTCAAAACCGACGGATCTCGGGTAGTGGGTCCCGAACTGTGCGTCTAGGCCGGATGGTAACAGGGGGCAGGGAACACGATGTTTTACCCAGGTTTGGGCCCTCTTGATGGAGGTAAAACCCTACGTCCTGCTTGATTAATATTGATGATATGGGTAGTACAAGAGTAGATCTACCACGAGATCAAGGGCCCTCAAGGAGTCTTCAATCTTGTATCTTCATAGTCCAGGAGTCTGGCTGAAGGTATAGTCCGGCTACCCGAACACCCCCTAATCCAGGACTCCCTCAACGTGTATGATATCAATATCTTCCTTCACAACATGATCTCTGAGAAAGTGATGACAAATTTAAATGTGCTTTGTCTTCGAGTGCTGGACTGGGTTGTTGGCAATCTTGATGGTGCTTTCGTTGTCGCAGTAGAGTGGCACTTGCTTCAGATGAATGCCATAGTCCTTCAGTGTTTGCTTCATCCACAGAAGCTGAGCGCAGCAAGATCCAGCAACAATGTATTGAGATTCAGTAGTGGAGAGAGATACACAGTTCTGCTTCTTTGAAGACCAACATACAAGTGATCGTCCCAGAAAATGACATGTGCCTGATGTAGACTTGCGATCCACCTTGTCACCAGCATAATCAACATCCGAGAATCCAACCAGATCAAACTCTGAGCCCTTTGGATACCATAATCCTAGAGTTGGGGTGTGAGCAAAATATCGAAGAATTCGCTTCACAGCAACGTGATGCGACTCCTTTGGTGCCGCTTGGAATCGAGCACACATGCAAACACTAAGCATAATATCTGGCCCAGATGCACATAGATAAATTAAAGAACCAATCATGGAGCGGTATACCTTTTGATCGAACTCTTTACCATTGTCGTCGGGACCCAGATGATGTTTGGCTGGCATTGGCGTCGTGAAGCCTTTGCAGTCTTGCATACCGAACTTCTTCAGGCAATCTTTGAGATACTTCTCTTGAGATATGAAGATGCCATTGCGTTGCTGTCGTATTTGAAGACCGAGGAAGAACTTCAGCTCACCCATCATGGACATCTGATATTGCTCTTGCATCATATATCCAAACTCTTCACTGTACTTCTGATTGGTGCAGCCGAAGATAATGTCATCCACATATATTTGGCACACAAACAGTTCACCATCATATGTCTTCGTGAAGAGCGTGGGGTCGAGGGAACCAGGTATGAAGCCTTTGCTCTTCAGGAAGTATTTGAGTGTGTCATACCAAGCCCGAGGGGCTTGTTTTAGGCCATACAGTGCCTTGTTGAGCTTGTATACCATGTCAGGATGTTTTGGATCTTCAAAGCCATGCGGTTGTGCAACATACACTTCTTCAATCTTGCCATTGAGAAAAGCGCTCTTCACATCCATTTGATATAGAAGTATGTTATGATGATTTGCATAGGCTAGCAGTATGCGTATGGCTTCAAGTCGAGCCACAGGAGCAAATGTTTCATCGAAGTCAATCCCTTCCACTTGAGTATACCCTTGAGCAATGAGACGAGCTTTGTTTCTGACAACTTGACCATGCTCATCTTGCTTGTGGCGGTATATCCATTTGGTGCCTATTATATTGTGCTTCCGAGGGTCAGGACGCTTAACCAGTTCACATACATTATTCAGCTCAAACTGTTGAAGCTCTTCTTGGATAGCTTGAATCCATTCAGGTTCCATGAAGGCTTCTTCAACTTTCTTGGGTTCGGTTATTGAGACGAATGCGAAGTGCCCACAGAAATTTGCTAGCTGAGTTGCCCTTGAACGAGTGAGCGGACCAGGTGCATTAATGCTATCAATTATTCTCTCAATCTGCACTTCATTGGCAACACGAGGATGTACAGGGCGAAGATTTTGCTCTTGCTGATCATTGTCATTGTTAGAGGGATTGTCTTCAGGCTGAGCATTATCTTCAGGATGATCAGGTGCGGATATGATAAGTTTCTCTTCAGGTCAAGCTTCAGAGGGTATGATTTCTCCAGTTCCCATTAGTTTGATTGATTCACTGGATGGAACTTCATCTAGCACATTTGGCAGGTGTTCTCTTTGTGAACCGTTAGTCTCATCGAACCGCACATCCACTGTTTCAACCACTTTAAAATGAAAGAGATTGAAGACTCTGTAGGAGTGCGAATCCTTTCCATATCCAAGCATAAAACCCTCATGTGCTTTTGGTGCAAATTTTGAAGTGTGATGTGGATCCTTGATCCAGCACCTGGCGCCAAATACTCTGAAGTAACTGACATTTGGCTTCTTACCAGTAAGGAGCTCATAAGATGTCTTGTTCAGAAGCTTGTGAAGATAAACACGATTGATTGTATGGCATGCAGTATCAATGGCTTCAGGCCAGAATTTTCTTGGAGTCTTGTATTCATCAAGCATCGTTCGGGCCATCTCAATGAGTGTTCTGTTCTTGCGTTCGATGACGCCATTCTGCTGTGGCGTGTACAGGGCTGAGAATTCATGTGTGATGCCCAAGGTATCAAGATATGTATCAAGGCCAGTGTTCTCACTTCTGATGTGCTTTATCTTGGCGCCATAGTTGTTCATTGCTCGATTGGCGAAGCGTCTGAAGACATCCTGCACTTCAGTCTTGTAGAGGATTATGTGCACCCAAGTATATCTAGAATAATCATCAACAATGACAAAGCCATAGAGACAAGTAGTAGTAGTAAGAGTTGAGTAATGAGTGGGACCGAAAAGATCCATGTGGAGCAGTTCGAAGGGTCGAGTAGTAGTCATGATTGTCTTTGAGGGATGTTTGGCCCTCGTCATCTTTCCTGCTTCACAGGCACCGCATAAGTGATCTTTCTTGAACTTGATGCCCTCGATGCCTATGACATGCTTCTTCTTTGCAAGGGTGTGGAGGTTCCTCATGCCAGCATGCCTAGCCTCCGATGCCAGAGCCAGCATTCTGAAGCTTTTGCTAGAAGACATACGGCAAGCTGTGGTCCTGCTGAGAAATCTACCACGTACAAATCATCTTTCCGATACCCTTCAATCACTAGAGACTTGTCAGATTCCATTAGAACAAGGCAACGATATTTTTCAAATATTATGATCATGTTCAAATCGCAAAGCATTGAGACAGACATTAAGTTGAAGCCAAGGGATTCAACAAGCATGAATTTATCCATGTGTTGATCCTTTGAGATTGCAACTCTACCTAGACCCAATTCCTTACTTTTACCAGTGTCAGCAAATGTGATGTGACTCTTGTCGGATAGACGTAAGGTTGAGTCCATAAGAAGGCTTCTTTTTCCAGTCATGTGATTGGTACACCCACTATCAATAATCCATTCTGAAGACGCTGGTGTCGTACCCTACAATGCAGTTAGGGGGATAGGCTTCACGAAGAGAATTGTGAAGCAAAAACATTTGACGAACTAGTGGGTTATGAAAGCTTAGATCCATATTAGGACTGATAGGGAGAGTAGCAAGCGATTCAGGAACGAAGTACATAGTAAGACCATTCGGGCATTTGATCTTGCGCCCTACAAGATGTTTAAGGTCCCCAGCAATAGCGTCAGATGATTTTGGTTTTCTGCTGGAGACCTTTCCCTGCAAAAGAGAGTTAAGCTTTCTTAGCCACCCACATCTTCAAGGGTGGCTTAGAAGCGATAAGTCTAAGTGCAGTGTCTGAGAACTTTGGCTTTGGAGCCCTAGCAAAAAGTTTTGTAGGCGGACAATAGTACTCATAAGAATAAGCAAAATAGTATTGGTCTTATGAACATGGCGGTTCGATGAACCGCGCTCATATTCATAGGCCTGAGTATGGTTTCCCTGCAAAACATTTGCATTAGTGCGACTCAGGTGAGTCCTCTGTCTGTATGAAGCCTTTGGACCGTATGAAGCCTGTGGTCTGGGGTTTGTCTTCTTCACCTGTGGTGTCATGATGACATTCACAGGAAGATTTTCCAAACACTTTTTCGGCACCCAGATCTTCTTCATAGGCGGCCCATTCCTGCAGTTAGTACCAATATACCTGGCAAACACTTCACCATTCTGATTCTTAAACAGTTTATAGTTTGCATCAAAGGATTCATCAATGACAATGGGGTTAGCACAAGTGAAGCCAGATAGATTGGATGGATCTGCTGAAGGTTCCTTTACAGCAACCCATGTGGTTTTGGGGTACTGCTTAGGTTTCCAGTAAGAGCAATCAGCATTCATTTTCCTTACAAACCCAACAACCTCTTTCCTCGGGTTTCGGTTCAGAATCTGCCTTTTGAGGACATCACAGTGTCTGATACCCTTTAAGACTTTTGTACATCCCTGTTTCAAGCAATGTCTTCAACCTAGCATTCTCATCAGCAATAGAAGTGGTATCCTCAGCAGAGGGGTTAGTTACCACATCAATAGTTGAAGATATTGCAACAATAGCAGCAGTAGAACATTCAGCAACAGAAGTAGCATCATCACGCTCAATGCATTTAAGACATGGTGGTTCAAATCCTTCCTGAGCGGAACTGATCTGTTCGGCGCGAAGTGACTCGTTTTCCTTTTGAAGATCTTCATGAGCCGCTCTCAATTTCTCAAGATCTTGCTTCCTTTGAACATAATCATAGGAAAGCTTTTCATGAGTTGTTGAGAGCGTTTCATGACGACTTTCAAGTTCCTCATACTTAACGTGAAGATTTTTTATGTCTTCAATTAAGGACTCAGATCGAGTCATTTCAGCGCCTAACAGATCATCGCTTTTGTCTAACAGTTTTTGAATATGTTCCATAGCTTTCTGTTGTTCAGTTGCAATTTTAGCAAGTGTTTTGTAGCTGGGTCTTGAACCACAATCAGAGTCATCTTCACTAGATGTTTGATAGTGAGTAGTGCGTGTGTTTACCTTGGCACCGTGTGCCATGAAGCAGTAGGTAGGAGCGGAGTAGTCCTTGTCATTTGCATCGGTGTCGGTGATGAAGTCATTGTCTTCAGTGTTGAAGATGGACTTGGCAACGTATGCTGTAGCCAGACTTGCAACGCTAGAATCAGACTCCTCCTCAGACTCCACCTCCGCCTCCTCAGAAGCGGACTCCTCCTCTGAATCCATTTCCTTGCCAACAAACGCACGTGCCTTGCCAGATGAGCTCTTCTTGTGTGATGAAGACTCTGAGGAAGACTTGGAAGAAGACTTTGAGTATTTCTTCTTCTTCTTGTCATCAGAGTCATATTCCTTGTTCTTCTTCTTCTTTTTGTTCTCATTGTCCCACTGCGGACACTCAGAGATGAAGTGGCCAGTTTTCTTGCACTTGTGGCATGTTTTCTTCTTGTAGTCATGAGCAGAAGCTTCATCATTCCTTGAGCTTGATCGTGAAGACTTCCTGAAGCCTTTCTTCTTGGTGAATTTTTGGAACTTCTTCACAAGCATAGCAAGTTCCTTTCCAATGTCTTCAGGGTCATCAGAACTGCTGTCAGATTCTTCTTCAGATGAGGAGACATCTTTTGCCTTCAAGGCACGAGTTCGTCCATAGTTTGGACCGTAGATATCTCTTTTCTCAGAAAGTTGAAACTCATGTGTGTTGAGCCTCTCAAGTATGTCAGACGGATCGAGTGTCTTGAAATCAGGACGTTCTTGAATCATCAGGGTTAGGGTGTCAAACAAACTGTCAAGTGATCTCAGTAGTGTCTTGACGACTTCATGCTTGGTGATCTCAGTAGCGCCGAGGGCTTGAAGCTCATTTGTGATGTCAGTGAGTTGATCAAACGTGAGCTGGACATTCTCATTGTCATTTCGCTTGAAGCGATTGAAGAGGTTGCGAAGGACACTGATTCTCTGATCTCTCTGGGTTGAGATGCCTTCATTGACCTTGGAGAGCCAGTCCCAGACTAGCTTAGATGTTTCCAAAGCACTCACACGGCCATACTGTCCTTTGGTCAGATGACCATAGATGATATTCTTGGCAATAGAGTCCAGTTGAATGATCTTCTTGACATCGGTAGAAGTGACACCTTCTCCAGCCTTGGGAACGCCGTTCTTGACGACATACCATAGGTTGACGTCAATGGCTTCAAGATGCATGCGCATCTTATTCTTCTAGTAGGGATATTCAGTTCCATCGAAGACGGGGCATGCAGCGAAGACTTTAATTATCCCTGCAGTCGACATAGCTAAAACTCTAGGTGGTTAAACCGAATCACACAGATCAAGGGAGTACCTCGCTCTGATACCAATTGAAAGTGCGTTATATCGACTAGAGGGGGGGGGGGTGAATAGGCGATTTTTATGAAAGTCTTCAAAACGTGGAAGTTTCGAAGACAAACGATAGAAATAAACCTATTACCATACAGCGGAAGGTAGACTACACTAGGTAAACCATAGTCAAGTATTCAATGAAGTGAAAGCATAATGACTAATTGCAACTAGGTAGTAAGGATTAGGTAGGAAGATATTATGAAGCCAAACAGAACACGCAGTCACTCAGTGAAGACAAAAGATAGTGCAATCATACAGTGACTTCACGAGGGCCAACAGTAAGTAAAGGGAAGGGAAGGGAAAGATGAAACCAGTGACTCGTTGAAGACAATGATTTGTTGGACCAGTTCTAGTTGCTGTGACAACTGTATGTCTGGTTAGGGCGGCTAGGTATTTAAACCCGAGGACACACAGTCCCGGACACCCAGTCCTGAACACGCAGCTCAAGACACCCAGTCCTCACCGTATTCCCCTTGAGCTAAGGTCACACACACCTCGCCCAATCACTCTGGTAAGTCTTCAAGGTAGACTCCCAAACCTTCACAGACTTCGTTCACCGGCGATCCACAATGTCTCTTGGACGCTCAGAACGCGACGCCTAACCGGCTGGAGGATTCACAGTCCTCAAGTGTAATAAGTCTTTAGATCACACAGACAAAGAAGACTTAAGTGATGCCTAACACTCTTAGGCTCTGGGTGGTTAGGGCTTTATCCTCGCAAGGAATTCTTTCTCAAAGGCTTCGAGGTGGGTTGCTCTCAAACGACAAAATCCGTACTCTAACTCTAAGCAGCCAACCGTTTATGGTTGTAGGGGGTGGGCTATTTATAGCCACTAGGCAACCCGACCTGATTTGTCCGAAATGACCCTGGGTCACTAAGGAACTGACACGTGTTCCAACGGTCAGATTTCAAACTCACATGGCAACTTTACTTGGGACACAAGCAAAGCTGACTTGTCCGACTCTGGACAAGATTCGCTCTCATAGTCTTCACTCGAAGACATAGGTTTTGGTTAAGCATCACTTCAGTCATTCTGAATGGTTCTCTTGGACCCCACTTAATAGTACGGTGGTTCCTATGACTCAACAAAGAAGAAAAAGAACTACGAAAGATCTAAGTCTTCGAGCTCCATAGGCTTCATGCGATGTCTTCTCTTGTCATAGTCTTCAATGTGAATATCTTCATATACCACTTTTGACATCAATGTCTTCATACATTTTTAGGGGTCATCTCTGGTAGGAAAACTGAATCAATGAGAGACTTCTACCTGTGTTATCCTGCAATTCTCACAGACACATTAGTCCCTCAACTAGGTTTGTCGTCAATACTCCAAAACCAACTAGGGGTGGCACTAGATGCACTTACAGTGGGTGTGCATCCAACTTGCTTGCTCACGAAGACCTAGGGCATTTTGAGGAAGCCCATCATTGGAATATGCAAGCCAAGTTCTATAATGAAAAATTCCCACTAGTATATGAAAGTGATAACGTAGGAGACTCTCTATCATGAAGATCATGGTGCTACTTTGAAGCACAAGTGTGGTAAAAGGATAGTAGCATTGTCCCTTCTCTCTTTTTTCTCTCATATTTTTTATTTGGGCCTTATCTTTTTTATGGCCTCTTTTTCTTTTTTCTTTTTTTTTTTCGTTCGGAGTCTCATCCCGACTTGTGGGGGAATCATAGTCTCCATCATCCTTTCCTCACTTGGGACAATGCTCTAATAATGATGATCATCACACTTTTATTTTCTTACAACTCAAGAATTACAACTCGATACTTAGAACAAGATATGACTCTATATGAATGCCTCCGGCGGTGTACCGGGATAAGCAATGACTCATGAGTGACACGTATGAAAGAATTATGAATGGTGGCTTTGCCACAAATACAATGTCAACTACATGATCATGCAAGGCAATATGACAATGATGGAGCGTGTCATAGTAAACGGAATGGTGGAAAGTTGCATGGCAATATATTTCAGAATGGCTATGGAAATGCCATGATAGGTAGGTATGGTGGCTGTTTTGAGGAAGGTATATGGTGGGTGTATGATACCGGCGAAAGGTGCGCGGTATTAGAGAGGCTAGCAATGGTGGAAGGGTGAGAGTGCGTATAATCCATGGACTCAACATTAGTCATAAAGAACACATATACTTATTGGAAAAATCTACAAGTTATCAAAGCAAATTATTACGTGCATGCTCCTAGGGGGATAGATTGGTAGGAAAAGACCATCGCTCGTCCCCGATCGCCACTCATAAGGAAGGCAATCAATAAATAAATCATGCTCCGACTTCATCACATAATGGTTCACCACACATGCATGCTACGAGAATCACAAACTTTAACACAAGTATTTCTCAAATTCACAACTACTCAACTAGCACAACTTTAATATCACCATCTCCATATCTCAAAACAATTATCAAGTATCAAACTTCTCATAGTATTCAACACACTCATAAGAGAATTTTATTATTAATCTTGTATACCTAGCATATTAGGATTATTTAAGCAAATTACCTTGCTATTTAAGACTCTCAAAATAATAGAAGTGAAGCATGAGAGAACAATAGTTTCTATAAAACAAATCCACCACCGTGCTCTAAAAAGAATATAAGTGAAGCACTTAGAGCAAAATTATATAACTCAAAAGATATAAGTGAAGCACGTAGAGTATTCTAATAATTTCCGAATCATGTGTCTCTCTCTCAAAAGGTGTGTACAGCAAGGATGATTGTGGTAAACTAACAAATAAAGACTCAAATCATACAATACGCTCCAAGCAAAACACATATCATGTGGTGAATAAAAATATAGCTCCAAGTAAAGTTACCGATAGAAGTAGACGAAAGAGGGGATGTCTTCCGGGGCATCCCCAAGCTTTGGCTTTTGGGTGTCCTTAGATTATCTTGGGGGTTCCATGGGCATCCCCAATCTTAGGCTCTTGCCACTCCTTGTTCCATAATCCATCAAATCTTTACCCAAAACTTGAAAACTTCACAACACAAAACTTAAGGTAGAAAATCTCGTGAGCTCCGTTAGGGAAAGAAAACAAAAGACCACTTCAAGGTACTGTAATGAACTCATTCTTTATTTATATTGGTGTTAAACCTACTGTATTCCAACTTCTCTACGGTTTATAAACTATTTTACTAGCCATATATTCATCAAAATAAGAAAACAACACACGAAAAACAGAATCTGTCAAAAACAGAACAGTCTGTAGTAATCTGTAGCTAGCGCAAGATCTGGAACCCCAAAAATTCTAAAATAAATTTATGGACGTGAGGAATTTATCTATTAATCATCTTCAAAAAGAATTAACTAAATAGAACTTTCCAAATAAATATGGCAGCAGTTCTCGTGAGCGCTAAAGTTTCTGTTTTTTACAGCAAGATCAAAAAGACTCTCCCCAAGTCTTCCCAACAGTTTTACTTGGCACAAACACTAATTAAACACAAAAAACACAATGAAAACAGAGGCTAGATAAATTATTTATTACTAAACAGGAGCAAAAAGCAAGGAATAAAAATAAAATTGGGTTGCCTCCCAACAAGCGCTATCGTTTAACGCCCCTAGCTAGGCATAAAAAGCAAGGATAGATCTAGGTATTGCCATCTTTGGTAGGCAATCCATAAGTGGATATCATAATAGATTCATAAGGTAATTTAATTTTATTTGTAGGAAAGTGTTCCATGCTTTTCCTTAATGGAAATTGGAATCTAATATTTCCTTCCTTCATATCAATAATTGCACCAATCGTTCTAAGGAAAGGTCTACCAAGAATAATAGGACATGAAGGATTGCAATCTATGTCAAGAACGATAAAATCTACGGGAACATAATTCCTATTTGCAACAATAAGAACATCATTAATTCTTCCCATAGGTTTCTTAATAGTGGAGTCTGCAAGGTGCAAGTTTAGAGAGCAATCATCAAAATCACGGAAACCTAACAAATCACACAAAGTTTTTGGAATCGTGGAAACACTAGCACCCAAATCACACAAAGCATAGCATTTATGATATTTAATTTTAATTTTAATAGTTGGTTCCCACTCATCATAAAGTTTTCTAGGGATAGAAACTTCCAACTCAAGTTTTTCTTCATAAGATTGCATCAAAGCATCAACGATATGTTCGGTAAAAGCTTTATTTTGACTATAAGCATGAGGAGAATTTAGCACGGATTGCAAAAAGGAAATACAATCTATCAAAGAGCAATTATCATAATTAAATCCCTTGAAATCCAAAATAGTAGGTTCATTAGTATCTAGAGTTTTGATCTCTTCAATCCCACTTTTATCAATTTTAGCATCAAGATCTAAAAACTCCAAATTTTGGGAATGCCTTCTAGGTAAAGGTGGATCATATTCAGTCCCATCATTATCAATATTCATACGGCAAAATAAATATTTAATAGGGGACACATCAATAACTTTTAGATCTTCATCTTTATTATCATGGAAACTAGAAGAAAATGCTCTTATAAAGGAATCTTTCTTAGCACGTATCATAGCGGTTCTTTCTTTGCACTCATCAATGGAAATTCTCATGGCTTTGAGAGACTCACTGATATCATGCTTAGGAGGAATATATCTAAGTTTCAAAGAATCAATGTCACACCCTAGCTAGTCATGCATTAGAGTGTTGCATCATGTTTACTCTTTCACCAGAAACTTGAAATGGGGATGACAGAACCCCCAGTCCCCTCTGAAACCAACTAGGGTTACTAAAATAATTTTTCAATGAACCTGAAATGCCCTTCTAAAATGCCCATCATTTTTGTCTTGGTTCAGAACCTCTGCCAAAAGTGGTGCACATTTTCCTAGGCCATCCTAGGGTTTTTGAATTAAATCATAAATATTTGAATTTGGGCATTTAAAATAATATAAAATATTTAAATGCTCAAATATCTCCAAACTAAAATGTTTCATGTTGGAAATAATCCAACTATGGGCCAGGAATAGTTTGGTGATTTTTGAAGTTGCCTAGGTATTTTATTAAATTCAACAAAGTTGCAGATATATATTAAATAAATCAGAAAACAGAAAAAAAGGGGAAAACTTACCTGGCGCCACCGCAGGCCCACCAGCCAGCCCACCTGGCCGGCCCAGCCCG